>NC_090936.1:61008650-61166150 GCF_040938575.1 Ambystoma mexicanum | reverse complement strand
GAAAGGTTAACAACTTGTAAATGCCCTTTCTTTGGCAAGATGTATTCTGTGTGTCTGTATGTGTTTTGAAAAAAGAACACAGACATATTAGTTTGCCTTTTAGGTTCAACGCTTCTCTGTTTCTTCTAGTATATGGCTGTATGGCGATCAGGACTGAGTGGTCTTTCGCGGGCCTGCGTGAAATGTGCTTTTATGCTCTCTGGAAATATCATTTTGAAAAATACTGATTACTAAAAAATGGTTTCCAGGGTTTTATTTATTTACTGCTAGTGTACAGGCCCGTGTACACAGACAAAGTGCAGGTTTTCATTGACACAATGGGACCACTATATATCCTAAGCATACAGCTCCCTCAAGCGGTGCAACCGGCAAAGCTATGCAAATTGACATTGGGCCTCATTATAAGTTTGCTGGTCCGGGAACTACGGTACCGGTAAGCTTGCCGGTACCGCAGATCCCGGACCGGAAAACTATGAGTTGTGCTCGCGGGTGCCTTTCGGCCTGCCAGGTCTGACCTAGCGGGCAGAGCGGCACCCGAGAGTACAGCATGTCGCATGCACCGGCACCGCTTATAACGGTGCCGGTGTATCCGACCTCCCCATTCCCATTGAGCCCTATGGGGCTCAATGGGAATGGGGAGCATTCCGTTATGGCGCCCGCGAAAGGGCAATTCTGAGTCCATCAAGGGCGTAATGACCCGGTAATTGCCCATTCGCGGGCGGCAGAAATTTCCGGAAGTTTGGGGGCAGCCTGCCGGTTTTACCGGCAAGGCTACTGCCAAACTTCTAATGAGGCCCATTGTCTCTATATATCATTATGCGATAGCTCCCTCTAGCAGTGACAACAGGCGAAGCTATGAGAATTGACATTGTCTCTATATATCATCAGGCGACAGCTCTCTCTAGCGGTGACAACAGGTAAAGCTATGCGAATTGACATTGTCTCTATATATCATAAGGCGACAGCTCTCTCTAGCGGTGACAACAGGCAAAGCTATGCGAATTGACATTGTCTCTATATATCATCAGGCGACAGCTCCCTCTTGCGGTGACAACAGGTGAAGCTATGCGAATTGACATTGTCTCTATATATCATCAGGCGACAGCTCCCTCTAGCGGTGACAAAAGCCGTAGCTACTGCATCGGACAAACATCCATCTGGCCTTTTATTAAATTGTTAGATTAGATTAGATGTGTATATACTATGGGTGCTCTGCAGAGCATGACATTCAGGCACATTTCTCTTCATAGCACTGAAAGGCGCAGGGTGAGTGCTCAGAACGACTGGACTCCCTGCCTTCTTTATTTCTAATGAACTCTTTATTGTATAGATATCATAGACTGGTGCAGGAATTGCTAAGAAGATGGCGGCTGCATGAGCTATCCCCCCACTTGGGTCTAGCCCTGCTCCTCTTGGACATGTTTGAGGAGGTTCTCATTTAAGAACCTGTTAAGCAGCCTTTCATGTGGGGGAATTGCTACAATACCTGGTGGTAGCAGGGGTCATGGCCTCTCGAGGGTTATTGCTTCCCCCCACCACAGCTCTTTCAGCCTCTGGAAGTGGGGTCGCTGGCTGTCATCGCTGGGTGAGGAAGGATAGCTCAGGGGCAACGCGTTTGTCTTAGAAGCAAGACGACACAGCGCAATGCAGGTTCGAATCCCGATCCTGCGCTTAGAAACCTGCTATTAATCGCATTATAAAAGAACGATTATAATTGCAATCTAAAAACAGATTGGGGAGGTAGGGGAACTGCTTCACAGATCTCTGTGGGGCAGAGAAAGCCTCACTCACTGTAGTAACTCTGATCTTAGTTCCCAGGGCAGTAATTGAAGGGTAAATAGTTGCATCTCTGCTGTTGATCTTAAGAGACAACTGGTGGGGGATTGAGATCTCGGCCCCTCTTCCGCTCACCGCTCATGATGAACCAAGGAACTCTGCAAAAGTAACTGGATTCTAGTACATACATGGAGGACATCTCCGGCAACAGGCAAAGGACAATGTGGTATATTGAGTTCTCTAAGACAATAGCTACAGCAGGAATACTGGCAAGATACCCCTGCAGCTGGGCCCATATTTGACAATCTGCAAGTGGAAACAGAAAACATAAAAACCTTACAGTCTCTGATGTTCCCACTGTTAGGAAAGATTTTGTAATTGTGGGTAATTTTCCTTCCATGTGGCAACCCCTAAACTTTTTGCTGTTGTTTTTCACCATGATCTAGACTTTGCCAGAGAAGTGCAGCCTTCTGCCGCACTCCTCTGGGCTTTCGCTCCATTCTTACGGGGAAACTGACATGCCCTTAAGACAGTCAGTACCGGGAAACGCTGTTTTCCGTAGTTTCTTTATCATGTTGCGGCTTTCGTGCAACATGACACAAGAGGGCACTGTAAGCTAAGTTACTGCTCTCTTGGGTCTCTAGCCTTCTACAGGCCCTAGATACTCTTTTTGGATTGTACCTGATCGGTGCAAGTGAATCACGGACGGGAATGGTGGCAGCGATCGTTTCTTGTGTTTTGAGCTCCTTTTGGCGTTTTAAGCGTGTTTCTCGCGCTTAGCCCAAAATGGTGGCCTGGCTCCCAAAATGGCCAGACCACGAGGCTCCTTTGTCCTGTCCGCTGACCGTCTTGCTCCCTTCACCTTCCCCAGGTCGAGCCGACCCGGGGCCTTCCTTATTTGGGCATGTACTTTTCCACGAAACACAGATGCTTTCGCGGGCTTCTACAGGCCTTGTGTGTGCCTCCAGGATGTGGGCTGGGATGTCTGGTCCCAATATACATCCTGGGTGCCAGAGAGTCTAGGGTGGTGTGAATGCCTGGGACCACCGTGGTCCGTGATAGGTCCACGTATGGTGTGAGTGTTGGTGAGTGGATCTCCCATTGGGTTCCCTCCGTTTTGACGCGAAGGGAACCGTGGATAAGAGGGGGCTGGAAACGCCACTACCATGTCGATCTCCTGAGTTCTCACGAACAAAGGAATACAGGAGCCAAGTATCCTGCAACCACGAGGCTGAACCGAGGAATCGCTGGTGACCCGCTGAAGGACTGCTCCTCTGCACTGCTGTCCCCTTGTGAAACCCTTTTTACCTCTGATCGAACCAGAAGGCCTGTACTGGTACTTCGACCCTTGGAATAGCGGGAACAGCTATTCTCGGCATCTTCACCATCTCCTGCACGTAAGCCTTCGGAAGTGTCTCTGGGCCATCCAGCAGACTGACCAGCCTACACAGGAGTCTTGCTCTGTAACCGCCGCCAGGTTGTGTTGTATTTCTAGTCCTTGTCACTCTCACACGATTCGTACACTTGGCGTTCCCAGGTCTGAAGTGAGTAGTGTACATTTGGCTGAGATACACACGGCCGCTCCGTTGCCCTGCTGTGGTAACAAACTGTGCGGGTTCACTTCGTTTGGGACATCTTTAACTCAACTCTGCTGCTGCAGAATCTACACGACGACGAGACGTCCCCTGCTCTCCTGAACCTGCCAGCACTGAAACTGACGCGGAGAAGCCTGGGTCTGCTTGCATCGGGGACCGGTGAGTAGCATAGCTAGGAACTGGTCGCCCTCCTGCAGGAGCCCATAGCTTTTCCCCGCTGTGTCAAAACAGCACGCCTTTCCGTACTCGCGCTCTGCTTCTGCCCACAGTGGAGGCTGCGCTTGAGTCGCGGAAGTCTGTTCTTCTTCATTTGTGCACTAAACTGAACTGCCTGAGTCCCTCGAAGAGACTCCCCTTTTTGCCCGTTGGCACCAGCGTGTGCAGGTACTTTTGAGCACAAGGCTCCACTCTTCGTAGGGCTCGGACTTCCTTTTTGTTAGGTACCTCTGAAGGCAGACTGGGTCTAAGCATTATTTTGCACTGCCTGTTTTCCTTCCCTTCTAGGTGGACTACACATTTCGTGCATCTAACGCTTTAGACTTGTTTGTATTTGTATATATATTGTATTGGTATGGTATGTGTTGGTTTACTAGAGTTGTATTGTCATTTCTCGCTACGGTCATTGTTTTAAAGGCTTTGGAATAAATGTGTATATATTTTTAATATAACACCTGTTTGGAGTAGTTTGTAAGTGTCCTTGCTTTGTGTGCTCATTGCGGGCTTTCAGTCACCCTCACCCCTCTTGAGACCTATCGCTACCCTGATTGGTCTGGCTTGTCCAGAGGTTACCCTGTTCCAAGTAATTAGGTTGGC
Organism: Ambystoma mexicanum; assembly: GCF_040938575.1. Taxonomy (NCBI): domain Eukaryota; kingdom Metazoa; phylum Chordata; class Amphibia; order Caudata; family Ambystomatidae; genus Ambystoma; species Ambystoma mexicanum. The sequence goes on along the minus strand of NC_090936.1, from coordinate 61,161,966 downwards.
CTTCTGAACTTCTGTGCCGCCAAGACAGAGTTCAGAAATCCGTCTTAACACCCACAAAATAAAAATCGAAAATAGATTGGAGCCTACTTCATTGAGGCCAGCACAGCACATGGCAGAAGAAAAACCAGGAGGAGAAATGTATTGAAGAACACAGGAATACTGTAAAGGTTTCTAAAATGGGCTAAAGGCTTGAAGGAGACTAACTCCCAGGCAAATATAAAAACACACTTAATGTGCACTTGGATGATAATCTCGGCAAAGGGGGGTATCTAATAAAATGGCCTGTCGTCGAAGAAGACCCAAGTCTGGAAGATGGGAGAACTAACAGAATGTAGACAACAGTACGGGCATGCACCTACTCAAAATCTGAAGAACTGGCTAACGAGAACCACACACCGTGGGTAAATAATATGCAGTGCTCAGATGCCTGAGGGTTCGTAGCGCTATATAAATGCGAATAATTAAAGAGTGAGATGTAGAGAGACATGTAATGCACTCCAGGTATGGAGTGCGTAATAGCTCAAGTGACTTACTGTGGATACAATCGGGACCTCTTTTCCTGATGCCTGCTTGCCATCTCCTGTAGCTACACTAGTGCCTCAAGATCAGGATTATCCCTCTGACTTCTGCAGAGAGTTTATTGAACCAATGTTAACTATAAAATAGTATCGGAAGTTAAATCGGCTCATTCTCTTTGAACATGGAATTCCAAAAATCCCTTGCAGAGCGCAGTGGCGCCCCCAGACATTTTTCATAAGGGTGGCCTGATGAGATCACTGGAAATCTTGGGGTGGCATGCCAAAACAAACACATGACTGGCAGGCAGGCTGGTGGGGGTGCCAGCGTTTTTATAATGGGTGGGCGTGGCTGCCCTTTGGTGGCGCCTCTGCGAAGAGGTGCAAAAGACAGGAGTTTGAGCCAGGAGAATCGACCATGGCCAATCGTCAACTAAAAAGAGAAGAGTCCTGCAAGATCCCCAGGGTTCAGCCATCAAACCCTGATTACATAGAAGTTATCTGCTCTGAGAACAAGGAGCTTCAGATCTTTGAAAACTCTGGAAGCCACCATCCAGGTGTAATGACCGAGAAGGAGCTGCCTGGAGAAAGGATATACGTGATTTTACCTCAACAGGAAAATTCGAATTCGAAAATGCCAAATTCAAAATGCCTGCCGCGGTTAAATCATGCATGATTGCCATTGCATCCCTTACCGGCTCCCTCACCCGCCCCCCTACTTACCTGTTGGTGGCACACCCCGATGTGTGCCGCTGCCTCCCCAATCTATCTGTGGTGCCAGTTCCCTTCACTTATGTGGATGGGGACCGACGCCGCAGGGTCCTCTTTTCTTTCTTTTTTTTTTAGAAACGTTATTTTACAGGAGGCAGGGGAAACCCTGCAACTCCCAATGCCATTGTATCACACAGGGTGTGTGGAACAACCCTGAAACCACTGCTCCCCTTGTTCGCTAAAATGGTACCGTATCACATATTTGTTCGAAACGTTCGGCTGTACAAACTTTTCATATAGCCCAAATATTAACAATTATATCATACGTTTATTTCCATTATTCTATACAGATACCTTGAGAAAAGGAAGAGTGGGCTTGGCGGTGGCTTGCGGAAAGGAGAGAAGAGGGGCTGACTGGCAGAGGGATGGAAGAGGAGAAGATATGAAGAAGATGAGAAGAGGGGACGGGAAAAGGAGGGGAAGAGATGCATGAGAGAGCTGGAGAAAAGATTATTGGAAGAGGTGAGGAGGAGACATGAAAAGGTTAGAGAGGGGGAGAGAACAACAAGGAACTGTGAAGGAGAGAGGTGCCCCTATGGTTGAGAGAGTTGTACCCCAGACGTTGAAAGGAAAAGAGACACAACTAGGATTGGAGAGGGGACCGAAAATCGTAGGGATAGGGAAAAAGACACTCCTCATATCAGGGAAAGAGCCCAGAGGCCAAGAAGATTAAGGCTATAAAGGATAAAGAGAAGGTGAAAGGGGGAAGAAATGTAGAGAAGCAGAGGCGTAGTCAGGATTGTCTAACGCGTGGGGCCTGAAGCTAATGTAGTTGGGTCCACCGCAGTTATATTAACTTCTGGAAATACCCGCACAGCGCTTCTGATTGGGCAGTTACAGATTTTGGGTGAGCCTTGCTGCTCAGGCCCTTCCTTGTCTACGCCTCTGTAGAGAAGCAAAGACTAAGAGGTAAAGGCCACGCTAAAAGCACTGCCGGAAACAAGTGTAAACCCTGGACAAGACTGTGAGAAAGTCAGACCCCCCATGGATCGCCAGAATGGGAGACCCAGAAGTTGAGAATATTGCCGGAGTGACTTTCTTTTTAAACATTTTACAATTCAACACCAAGAGAAGCCGACCCGACATTTACTTTTGTGTTGATGCGTCTAAGAAGACATCTTGTTTTATGTTGAACCTGGCTCCCTTTTTCCTCACTGAGACCAAAACCCCTTTAAGCTGCATTCTGTGTCTCAGTGTCCTATTGATTCCCACTCAGCTTTGTGCAGACCCCATCTCCACTTACTACTACTACGACTTCCACTTATTTTCCCATCAATATCAGAGTTTGACACTTTTCTTTTGAGTTGAAAACACTACTGCCCTTTCAGTGTTACAGCCAGATGTTTACCTTTGCTCCCAATTAGTGGCAGATGTTCTACTTCCACACAGCACAAGGATGTTGCTGATGTAGTGATTGCTTGGTTTGGGTCTATTTGACCTAAAACATTTGACCTAATCACATTTGATCAAACTTATTTGACCTTTTTTTCAGTCTAAAATGCGGAGAGAGACCCCCTGTAACCTCTCCACTTTCCCTCAATCTAAGCTATACCCTTACCCACCCCCATATATATATTTAATTAAATTTGACCCATAAAAAGGTCAAATAAAATCAATCAAATGTTTTTGGTCAAATGTTTCTAGGTCAATTATGTTAATACGTATTGCTTGCAACTATCTACTAGTACACAATTCTCTACAATCTCTATCTTCGAATCAGACATGAGACGAGGTATTTCGTTATATTTCCATTACGTGGTGGAGGTGACATGGCCTGCTTTGATGTCGTACAGCCCCGCCTGCTTTATAGAAGGCTAGTCCATAACGCCCATTGCCGGCTTGTTTCTTAGGCAGTTCCCCTGGGAATGCCGAGAGAAAGGTATTATAATAGCAACCAGCATCAGCGCAGGATCTTTGACCACTTCTTGGCACCTTCTTGAAGTCATTCCAGCCTGGCATGAGTTATAAGCAGCAAAAAGGAAGCAGAAGAAGATACTCCATCAAACACTATGGCTAGGGAATCACTGATACAGAGGGTGTTGCTCGTATGTATCTAAAGAATAGGGCGTGTGTTAAAGCATTGCAACCTTTGCTGTGATCCATTATTACTCCCTCTCGAGAGAATACACCTTACACCCTTGTTTGCTAGAATGACTGCAGGATTTGCCAGGCCCTCAACACAATAAAGGAAATAGGTTGGGTGGAGAACTCTTAATTTCTTTCCAAATGATAACATGTTTACACTTGCACAATTCACCAAATAGCATCCAACACATGCCTATTCTGAAAATGTACTTACTAAGACCCAGTCTAGGATAATTGAAACAATGGGCCGAATTCATGGAAATGTTTTATAATGGCGTTATCCCATAGGAAAATGGTCCATGAATCAGGCCTAATAACTTGTAAAGAAAGGATTAAATATTGGCAAAAGATTCAGTTGCTTGTCGATCAGTGTCTTTGCACTGATGGAAAGTAGATGTCCCACAGTATTTACTGATGCGTACATGTTTCTACAATATATACACAAACATTACAAAAGAGTAAGACTGAACATGTAGAATGTATCACCTTTTTTATGGCAATTAGAAATGGAGGAATGCATTTTATGTTATAGTGATGTATATGTGCACCGCTGCGATTTGTATAGTCTCTGCGGCCTCTGGTGGATCTGAAAAGGAAGGAGAGGTGGAAAGGCTTAATGGAATAGAGAGGGAAAGCTCTAGGGGGCTTTGATGTGCTGTTTTAGCTTTAGTTTGGAAAAACCGGTCACTGTGTGCTGGGTTTGTTTTTAGTTGGTAAGAGCTAGGTCGTGTTTGTTGTATGCGTATGTGGGGGATGATTTGTGTGTAATCGGGTACATTTTCTGTAGTGTGCTGTGTTTAGTTGGGTGTTGCTGAGCATGTGCATTTTGTGCTGATTTTTGGTTTCTGCTGTGGTAGAGGTATGTGTGTGTTTTGTTTGATGTTTGAGGGTATGCAAGATATCGAAAAATATTTGTAAGGTTAGTTAGAGATTTTCGTAGTCTGTGCCCTTCTATGCGATGGCTATGTAGTTCTGGCAGGGTTTCTATTCTTCTATGGTGGTTTGTGTTAAAATGCTTTCTTTAGTTGGGGTATCCAAGAGTATCTGGGTTATGCAGTGTTTCAGTTTTGGTTAATTTGGTTGTTTCTCTTGTGTTTTCTGTTCCCCTTCAAAGGTGTTTCCTGTTTAGCTTGGTTAGTTAAAGGGACATGTTTTTAGAAATGTTCTGAATTTTGGGTGGTCTTCTGTTCGTATTTCCTGAGGGAGTGAGTCCCAAAGTTTTGCTGAGATGCAAGAGAATGCTGATCCACCAAATCTCAGCTTTGAGTATTGTTTTGGCTCAAGGGGAATGTCGTAACTGGACCTTGGTGTTCGGTTTGGATTGTAGATGGAAATGTTTCACTGTATGAATTCTGCTCTTTGTCCCTGGATATGCAGAGTGTTTTTAAGAAGATTCATTTTTGTTTTTGGACTGGTAGCCAATGTAGGTTTCTCAGTGCTGGTGTAATGTGTTCTCTCTTAGTGAGTCTGAGGAGTAGTCTTGCTACTGTGTTCTGTATTCGTTGTAGCTTTTTGGTAAGGTAGTCTGGGATTACGAGATAGATGCTGTTGGCATAGTCTATTCTTGACATGACAAGGGAGATGTCGCAAGGGTTCTACATTTTTTCACATTAGCTCCCATTAATTGTTTTTTGTTGCTGTTCAGAACAAAATTTTAAAAAGGATGGATCCCACTCCATCAAATTTAGTAGGCCAATTGCCACTATTTGTGTGCTTTGTATGTGCTGGCATAATGTGGTCTCCTCTTTCATTGCAGCATGCTCACTGGAGTACCTGTTTGGCTATGATGCAGAGAACCCTGAAATACAAATATAGCCACCTGGAGATGATAAAATAAAATGTTATAGTGATTGGTGGCTACATCGTTGATTAAAGATGTATCCCATGTCCAAACTCTAAATAATTGCAGTGAAGACTTCCATGCAGGAGTAAATATGTGGCACATAGTAATCCATTCTTATAGTAACAAACCTGTGATCTTTTTTAAGGCATGCTGACCAGATACTTTGATCCATACAATACAAGGAGTTTGGATAGCTTAAATAGTCCACTATCAGGTTAGGGCATACGCAATGAAGACAATTACTCCCATCATTTAAAATAAACTGTAGCAAATGTCTCCTTGTAACATTTGAAAATCATTTTTCATGTAATTCTACTTCTAATAGTCTTTCTGCAGAGTTCACAAAACTTTCTTTTTTATTTTGGTGGTTAATTACCTGTAACGATATTTTTGCCAACTTTTTAACAGTAATGGATAGACAGACTGTACTGATGCATGTGTACAAAAATTGGTCATGATTAAGATTTTTAAATTTGAGCTGTTACTGAAGTTAAGCATTTTAAAATTATTCCATTTTTTATTTACTTTTCTACACAAATATGAACATTACTTTTTGTGAAAGACTAGGTATGACATCTTAGTAGAATATAAAAGAAATGTTTTTATTTATTATAATTGTATATTAGTTCAACAACTGAACTTTTACAAGGATAACAATTTAAACAAACCGTACAAATACTTCACACAATTTAAAAAAGAAAAGAACTTTAGAATTTGCTGAGGAACATTTCTTTGAATTTGTTTTCAAATAATGTAACTGATTATCTTCATTGTGACTGCGCTATCCCAAAATACTCCATGGAGTGTATGCACTGTAAATCCACTCTGATGCGTTCACCAGTAAAACATATAGCACAGACACGGCCATGGTGATTACTGTAATGAACTTGTTTTCAGACCGTTGTGGACACTCTCACTGGAAAGGGAAAGGAACGTTCTGGAATTCAGTACAATGTATCTGACCTCTTCTGCAGTCACTTACAGAACTAGTAACTTACATTATTAATGGCCACCTCAATGCTCCTTCCCTCGAGGCTGTAATGTGGCCAGAGTGAAATATTTCAACATACTTCCTGCAATCATAATTGCATTCATGAATACAATTATACCAAACTCACTTCATTAGATACACAAATGAAGAACAATAGCACTCTGAAATATAATTATTCTGGTGCCGAGTATTTCAAAAACACTTAGCTAGGCACAATGAAAAATGAAATGCTAATTAGATTGAATGCTCATTAGGTCAAGGGAGGAGCTGTTGTGGAGAAACGAGTCCTTCTCAGTGTCCATGTGTTCAGGTCTGTCTGCCACTTGCTATTATTCAGGAAAACTAAAGCATTCTCGGGGAATCCAAAACTGCCTTTGCTGCTGCATTGCATGAAAAAATAATAAAATAAAATATCAGAGCAATCTTGAAATGCATCAAAAACCCGTGTTTTTACAATGAACAATTAGAAAACGTATCTTTGTAAAAGATGTCAAATATTAGTAGCAGTCACAGAAAATGGTCATTCATATTTTAGCTCTTTAGCCCTGATACAGGAGGGATCATCTGGCTTGTGATAATGTCTCATGTATTTTGTTTGTGCACCAAAATGGCATACATAATATGCTCACAAAATATGCCAAAGCAATGGGCTTATAGTTATAATCGTATTAATAACAATATCAATTTTTATGTAGCACTCATACCAGATTGTCTTTGCTTTTAAGTGCTGCAATAATTGCTTGCTACCAGCACTTTAATAATATGAGGCAGGTTTAGAGCACTCTAAATCTAGCTGCATGCCATTGAAGTTTTGTTAAACATTGGGGGCAAAACAACAACCTCCATGTATGAATATACTGACAAAAATGTGGATGAGAGACCACAGTGATTTCTGTATCAATTATCAATAGGAGAGAATTTATGTTTGCAGCCGGGAAGGGAATCAGGTGGCTGGAACTGTGGACGAGAATGCCCATTCACACCCTGGGAAGGGCGCTGAGCCAATCAGGTGGCTGGAACTGTGGACGAGAATGCCCATTCACACCCTGGGAAGGGCGCTGAGCCAATCAGGTGGCTGGAACTGTGGACGAGAATGCCCATTCACACCCTGGGAAGGGCGCTGAGCCAATCAGGTGGCTGGAACTGTGGACGAGAATGCCCATTCACACCCTGGGAAGGGCGCTGAGCCAATCAGGTGGCTGGAACTGTGGACGAGAATGCCCATTCACACCCTGGGAAGGGCGCTGAGCCAATCAGGTGGCTAGAACTGTGGACGAGAATGCACATTTTCCGCCCCTGTTTCCAGCCACCGTAGGCCCTTCCCAGGTGGCGCCCTTTTTGTTTTTTTATGTTGTAGTCAACAGGGAGTCACTCGTTGTTGCCTCCCCACGCCCTCGCTCCCCCAAACCATACCCCTTTCCCACTCTACCTTAGTCCCCTTTCCTTATGCAACGGCCATCTTTTTTTCTTTTCCCTCGGTAGACTGGCGTTTCTTGCGCAGCCAATCTCCAAAGGGGGGAAAAAAACATTTGCACCCCGGATAAACCCCGGGGTGCAAATGACTATCAACGACTATCAATGACTATCAACGCTCGCTTCTCTCGGGCCTATACGTGGGATCAGGCTGGCGGGCTGTTAAAGGCCATGTGCGCCCCCACAGCGGGGTTGAAATCCATAATGTTTTGCATGGGTCCATCTGATCTAATGGTGTGCATGGGGGGCTGGTGTAGGGTTTCCGACCTCTGTAGGTTCTCTAGGTTTGACTTGGAAACTCATGACCATGCTTTGCTTGCTTGTAAAGTCATTGTTGGAGGGCAGGGGATGCTTATCTGCCCAATTTGTACAGAATTCAAACTGACCAAAGCGAGGGAGGCATTTGCCTTTTTATTCAAAGGTGAAGACAACTGATTTTTTTCTAGCAGCAATTAAGGTTATGCCTGCTTTCTCTCCTAAAATGTAGTCTTTTTTTTTATCTCGAATCTTTCTCTTCTAAAATTGAGTATTGTTTACCTCGAATCCCTATAAAAAAAAAGAGTTCTGATCTTTCCCCATACAGGCGGGCCACCTTGCCAGGCATTGTGGATTGGATTGCCCAAAGCAGCTATGCCCACTCTCAGATTGTTAAGCGATTACCCCCATTGCCGCAAGAATGTTCACTAGATTGGGCCTGCTCTCCGGAACAATCCTGATCCATATCACCATGCGATCATCTTCATTTGAAGAAGACGATTTTGTATCTCCTGCCTTGTAGCCCTTACAAGGCAGTTCATTGTTTGTGGAATCCAAGTCCAGCTCTTGCTGAGCTTCAGAGACATTCCTCTCATTGTCCTATCAGACCGACTCTGCTTTTCTAAATGTAGCATCTCAGCCAGCTCTGGCAAGTACTTCCAACTTGAAATAGACCTTATGCTGTCATATTTTAGGACCACTTCTACATTTTTCCGAGGTCCACTGGGGATGGTCATGTAATTAATAATATCATTTTCACTGAGACAAATGGGTAAATTATGTACCTGTACAAAGGCTGCTGGGTTAGGACACATTAAGTCACGTGGCAAGCGCGCATGGATCAGGTAATCATCTTGCGTCACTTACAGGACGACCATTTAGATGAGTAATATTGCAATGTTACGGCAGCCATTTTCTTGGAAAATACAAGCAAGAGACAAATCTTTCAGAGTAAGATTTTTTTTAAAGGATTCTTATCTTTTTGCAGCTGAAAACAAACACCTCTGGGGGCCCTGTGAAGCCACCAGCTCAATGATGTGAGTCCTGGAGGTGGTGCGTGGAAGATCTGTCAGGTCCTCACTAGTTTCCCCATCAGGAGCCCTGTCCGGGAGAGGGAGATGCCCGTAAGCACCAATAGGCAAGTGTGAGGCAAAGTACTCTTTGTTATCACAATTGGGGGAAAGTACTTTTAGGGTGATGAATCCCAGCGAAAAGTATCCCCAGGAAAGGTTTCCAGGTAATACTGTCTCTGCCTGCAGCTGACCGCCTGCCCTAGGGTCAGTCAGTCTGCGCGGATTTGCGCGTGAAGTGGGATTTCACATCTAGTGCAACTTGGGTCCACCCACCAAAGCAACACAGGACCCCGCGAGGAAACGAGTAGACGCCGGGCTTACAGGCAAAGTGAAATTTCGATTTTTGTGAGTGAATGCAATTGCAACACAGGACCAGCTGCTGGTACTGATGCCTGACTCCAAGATGGCGTATCCTTAGTTGAGGCTTTGAGTTGCAGAGCAGACGTTTGAGCCAAAGTGCAACACATCATTACGTGTGGCTAAAAGTGACTCACAGATGAGAAGCAGGTGGAACTATTTAGCCTAGAGAATTCACACAACCTTGGGCTGATGGGAAAATGCACCTTCCAAGAGGAATGCTCAAAGGAGAAATGTGTGCTAGAGCTTCAATATAGAAAGAGGCACAACCCATTACTCTGTGTGTGGGAACCAGGATGACTTTGCAGAGAGTTGGGTGTTCGAGCAGTAATACGAGCAAGATGGAAGCAGCAGGATTGTCCACACTGTGATAGAGCTGAGACTTGACCGGCAGAATGGAGTAACAAGCCTGCTGGGGACAGATATTACAGAAGAAAAAGAGCATGGCAGTTGTCTGCTGGGGTTCTAACCCAGATGCTGGTGGTAGCGGCAAAGCCGTCACTGCTTAAAGGACTCTGAGAAGAGCCTTGGCTTAAAGAGCAGGAAAGTGACACTTAGCTGTGGTGTATACCTACTGTAGCTAAGGTCATTGGTTCCCTCTTAGCTCAGGTCCCTTTCTCATGTTTTGATTTATCACTCCGGTCCCGACAATATGACATTGTTACCTGAGAATGATGATTTCTCATTTATATGGCGCTTTCACCAAAGCACTGTACATAGAACATATTCACACACATTTATCATCCCAAACGAATTTGTTGTCATTTATCGACCGCGGAAGGATGAAAGGTGAAGTTGCCATTGCCAGGATTCGATTCTGCGATCTGAACATCACACATAGATCGCAGCAGCGAGCGCTCAATCTGCTGAGCTATCTTACTGTCTAAGAATATCCCTTTTATGTTGGCTAACTATTCCCCTGGTTTGTTCACCATACCCTGAACCTAGGAGTCAGTTTAAGAGCTAGTTTGGGGAAATCCAGCAAGGGACAACCGGCCAATCCTAAAACAAGAATTTGGAAAGAGAGGGAGGACTACCCTTGTGATACTGGGGGTTATTCCTAGAACTACAGGGTATTGAGTTACATTTGAGTACTGCCAGATAGGGCATCCTTTGTTTATAGAGACTCTGCTTGGGTTCAGACCACCCCACCGCCCACCATGCCAAGTAGGTAATTCTCAGTTTATTCTGCACCCCCCCCCCTCCATGCTCATCAGGGGTTGTGCTCCACCATTGGTTATTAACCTCATGTGCAGTGTTTCCGATGGAAATAGCCTCTTTTCTTCTCTTGTCTCGGGAGAATAGCTCAGGGGCAACGTGCTCGCCTTGAAAGCAAGCCGACACAGAACAACACACATTACTCTCAGAAACCTGTGGGTATTAAGTGTGTTATAAATAACCTATCATATCATATGAAATACAAATAAGCTACATTACAGCTGGGCGTACAATATTTACCCACCGCTGCCTCCATTTCCCGGTGAAAGACCAAACGGGACGCCAAACGCCCGGAAGCCCCGCCGCCATATTGATGAAGGTGCGCTTTTAGAAGAGGATATTGTCCACTGACACTGCTCTTAATGGGACAAACACGGGGAGCAGGGCCCGCCTGCTTTGTTTGGAAACAAAGGCACTCTAATCAGAAGGGGCCGCCATCTCATTATGCCCCCCCCTCCCTAATGCACCTCTCAGTGAAGGAGCTCTCAGGCCGGGCTTGAGTCCATTCCAAGCCCCTCTCCAGAACAGAGGCAAGCGGGAGCCAGTCATTAGGAAGAGGGCACACATTGTGTGCTTCATGCGTGCTCCAGCCTGATGAATAGCTTCAGCACCCTTATTCTCTTAGCCACAATTCCATTTGCTGGATGGGAGTCCTATTTTACGCCCCACACCTTGTACTTCATCGCGCCACGTAATGCGCTACCTTGCATTATCCCCTCGGCTACATCTACCCAAAAAAGACATCTGATAGGGTGCCGGTGTTCCCATTGTTCAGACCGCGACTCAAAACGTCAAAGCTGCTATAATAATTCACCAAATGGAAATATATGCAAAAATATATTGTGCAAAAAATCTTCCATGTTTCTCTGTTTCATTTGTGATTTATCTAGCTGTCTTTATTTTTGTTGCTGGTTTTTCCGTGATTCTCCTCTGTATCAAAACCAGATAAAAAGAGCGACGAGGCCCACTTTTCCGTTTGGCCCAGGCTCTATGAAGACTCATTTCGCGAATCCCTTCATATAGTTTTAGCTTTTGTATAGGCATTTGATAGTCATTCGACAGGCACTGTCATAATATGTAGCCTTAGGGATCTAAACAATTAGAAAGAGACACAAGGATAGCCTGATTGTCTATCTAAAACTGCCTGTTGATGTACTAATACTAGGCTTCTCTGGTGTGCCGCTTATCTAACAGTGGACAGAATAAGAAAGGACAATAAATTGTCAATTACTTGCTTAACTAGTAAAGGCACTTGTTCTAGACCTCTTCTACTCGTCACGAAATCCCAGAGAGAAAGGCAAATATGACATAGTTTAGTTGTCTGCTCATGGTATCACACCATTTCAATAACCTATGGACAATGTGAACAACTCCCTTTATAAGAAAATCTATTAAAAAAATCCAAAAGTATAAGGTATTTACTAAAACACCTATGTTGTCTCTTTGTGAAGACACAAATGCATGCGCTCTTGTGTGTTGACCCGTGTAGCTAGAGTGGGGCTGCACCGAGAGCAGAGCAAAACAGTTTAATTGGGTAGCAGCCTTACTCTTGTCACACTTCAGGTACTCAGGCCATTGTACCATTGGAAGTCAGGCACTCAGGCCACTGTACTATTGGAAGTCAGGTACTCAGACCATTGTACCATTGGAAGTCAGGCACTCAGGGCATTGTACGATTGGAAGTTAGGTACTCAGGCCATTGTTCCATTGGATGTCAGGCACTCAGGAAATTGTACCATTGTAAGTCAGGTACTCAGGCCATTGTACCATTGGATGTCAGGCACTCAGGCCCTTGTAATGAGTATGGCCGGGGGAGCAACCGTTGTGTGGTGCTGGAGAATGACTGCTTCACCATTTCGTAAGGGGGGTTGACTTTCAATTCATTAGAAACAGGTTCACATACGTCACCGCCAGGCTTTTAAAACGTGCACAAGGGTTAACACACTGTGTCACCAAGTTAGAGAGGGAATGAGGGCTTTCTGGGTTGAAGCACTCGTGCATGGACACCTCAACCTTTGTAGACACCTTAAAACGTGTGTTTCCCCAGGACACAACTTCTGTAATAGTATCTTGAGAAGCCTACTGCTGACATCAATGTTCTTATTGAAGCTGATAGAGCTTCTGGTAACCCCCATTATCATCACCCTAAAGTACAGCACCAAGAGGCCACTTTGCTTGGCATTCGAACACCTTTCAATCATGAGACTAGCAGTCCAGCAATCATTATCATGCTTAGTTGAAAGCACTTTTTCTCTGCACCACTAGGAATGCACAGTTGCTAAAGGTCTACATTAGCTGTTAGGTCCATTGTTATAGACAGAAGTACAATTACATGACCTATTAAGGGCCTGTGCCAGTCGTGTCTGGCCACTTTTCTCTACATGCAGTATTGAGGTCGCGACATGGACACACCAAGATGCTGCATGTTATTTCGAGAAGAGGCTTGCTCACTCTTTGAGCAGGAGTACAATGGGTGAGGAGGGACGTCAGAACATTTGGCTTTAGGCGTGAGCTAGGCCAGTAGGGGAGAAGAGATAGGTTTAGTGCACTCCACATAAGCTTCGCGATAACTCCCGCCCTAGCAATTTATGGCCACTAGTGTGATACAGCGCAGACAAGGAACATGAAGGGCAGACAAGGTAAACTGTAAAAGTGGTAAGGATGTATGCACTGAATACCACTAAAGGTTTGGAGTGGGAATAAGAGCAAGTAGAAAAACCCACACTACCCTCAAATATAAATCCGACATTATACCCCATAGAAATGGTCACCCTAAGGGCAAATAATGTCTACACGGCAGGCATATGTGTATGCTTGCTCCTTAGTGACCTCCTGGGTCTACAGGAGGAGATGGGCTTCTCTCTGAGGTAGGCCGGCGTCCCCAGACAGTTCCTGCGCATTATGACGTAGATGTTTCGAGTGGTCTCTAGGCAACCATATGCTCAATGTATAGTTATGATGCAGTCTGACCCTTAATTAAATGCTGCTAAAAACAAAGACTTTCAAATGAGCCAGAAAGGCCTGCTGCTCTATGTGACTGAAGTCAAGCCAGTGAGTTTGCTTCAGTGTGACACTGCCTCTGGGGGGCTGAAGGGCGAGACAGACAGAGACACTGCACTGCACCTACTCTGAAAGACAATCCTGCAACAGAATATTGATTAATAAATAGGAGCACATCACTTACTCCTATTATCGCAGGTATCTTTCCCATCACTAACCTGGTGTGCGTGTGTGTGTGAGAGAGAGAGAGAGAGAGAGAGAACTGCCCCTACATTGGATGCCAACCCTGCAACAGAATATTGATTATAAATAAGAGCACGTCACCTACTCCTATTATCCCAGGTATCTTTGATATGATATGATATGGCATTTGTAACGCGCCTATACACAAGTGTTTCTGATTAATAAATAAGAGCATGTCACTTACTCCTATTATCCCTTCAGGTATCTTTTCCAGTATTAAGCCGGTGTAAGGTTGTGTGTGTGTGGGAGATAGAGAGGCACTGCAGTGCCCTACATTGGATTCCAATTCTACAATAGAATATTGATTAATACATAAGAGCACATCACTTACTGCTATTATCCCTGCAGGTGTCTTTCCCAGTATTAACCTGGTGTAAGGTAGGGTATGTGTGTGATAGGGAGAGAAAGAGTAAGAGAGAGAGGGAGAGGGAGAGAGGGAGAGAGAGAGAGAGAGAGAGGGAGAGAAAGAACTACCCCTACATTGGATGCCAATCCTGTAATAGAATATTGATTAATACATAAGAGCATGTCACATACTCCTATTATCCCTGCAGGTGTCTTTCCCAGTATTAACCTGGTGTAAGGTAGTTTTGGAACCGGGGAAAAGGTGCAGTAACTACCTTTATTTGTTGTGTAACTATCCCATTCACAATGTTAGTCTACTTGATGAAGCACATGTCTTACAGGGTCTTTACACATAGTACCTGCCCACGAGCAAGTCCACTCCTTGGTATGTGTGCTTGAAACTGAGAGAAAAATGTTTAATGTTCTAATTTACAGACATAAGCCATTGCCCGTGCAGTTTGAACTTTGCAGAAATGTAGCGCATGCGCATGGGAATGGAGCGCACTCTTTTCGACTGGTTGCAGGAGCGAATTCCACCTGCACCATAATGCCCTTGCTTTAGGGCTCTATTGACATTTTGGAGCACTCACTGTTTCTACTCCCCTTACCACGAGTTCATGCAGCTGTCTACTACTGACATGTTGTTTCCTTTGATTTTATAACATAATAGTTCACAATGAAAGATTGAGTTATTTCTCTTCCAAGGTGTGCACGTGGTTTCCTGTAATCAATCAGTGGTTTCAAAGCATGATGTGGCAAAAGCGTTCTCTTTCGTCCTGTTGGAATTGGGTTTCCAGTGGTTAGTTCTGTGCTACTTTTCTACTCTGTGCTCCTATTCATTCTCACGAGGCCGGAGGGATCATTCGCGCACCCATTTACCAATGAAGACTCTTGCAAAATGTCTTCAACTTAAGACAAAGTAAGATCATTAAGGGTCTCCCCAAGTGGTAAGATTTTTGATTAGTCCAATAAGTGTCTTGTGGAAGCCTCATGGCTCCATTTAACTTAGTTGTCGGGTTATAGTGCCCCTCACTTCTTTCTTGCCCTGAATTCCAGTCTCAGTCTTTTCTTCTTTATGACTTCACGCAGGAGTCTATTGGGTTCCTTACGGGTGGAGAAGGCTGGATTGGCCTTAGCAGTGTCAGCGGTTGAGTTGGTGAGGGTTGATGCAGATACCCAAAGGGGACAATAATGCCTTAGCATCCAAGAGGAGCTGGAGGGTGTCTCTCTCCCTGATTTTCTCCACGGGTTAACACTCTCTCCCCACCACCAATCCTGTTCTGCTTCCTCAAAGCATGCTCGTACCTACTGGCATGTCTATCCTTTCTCATCACATCTCCTCTCCTGTCTCGTTTCCACCTGCGTTATGCTTCACCCCATGCTCGTACTCCCACCCATCCGTGCTTCTTCTCCTGTGTCTTTTCAACCTGCTCGGTGCTTCAGCCCATGCACGTACCCCCACTCATCCTTGTTTCTTCTTCTGTCTCTTTTCTACCTGTCGAAGCTTCACCCCATGCTCGTACCTCCACCCGTCCTTGTTTCTTCGCCTCTTTTCCACCTGCTCGAAATTTCACACCAGGCTCGTGCATCCACCTATCCTTGCTTCTTTTCCTGTCTCTTTTCCACCTGCTCGATACCTCGCCCCATGCTCGTACTTCCATTTGTCCTTGCTTCTTCTCCTCTCTCTTTTCCACCTGCTCAATTCTTCACCCCATGCTCGTACCTCCACCCATCCTGCTTCTTCGCGTGTCTCTTTTCCACCTTCTCGAAGCTTCACCCAATGCTCGTACTTCCACCTGTCCTTGCTTCGACTCTTTTCCACCTTCTCAAAGCTTCACCCCATGGCTCATACCTCCTCCCGTCCTTGCTTCTTCACCTCTTTTCCACCTGCTTGAAGCTTCACCCCATGCTTGTACCTCCACCCATCCTTGCTTCTTCTCTTGTCTCTTTTCCACCTTCTCAAAGCTTCACCCCATGCTCATACTTCCACTCTTCCTTTCTTCTATGCCTCTTTTCCACCTGCTTAAAGCTTCACCACATGCTTGTACCTCCACCCATCCTTACTTCTTCTCCTGTCACTTTTCCACTTACTCGATACCTCACCCCGTGCTCATACTTCCATTTGTCCTTGCTTCTTCTCCTGTCTCTTTTCACCTGCTCAATTCTTCACCCAATGCTCGTACCTCCACCTGTCCTTGCTTCTTCTCCTGTCTCTTTTCCACCTTCTCGAAGCTTCACCGCATGCTCGTACCTCCACCCGTCCTTGCTTCTTCTCTTGTCTCTTTTCCACCTTCTCGAAGCTTCATCCCATGCTCATACCTCCTCCTGTCCTTGCTTCTCTGCCTCTTTTTCACCTGCTCGAAGCTTCGACCCATGCTCGTACCTTCACCTGTCCTTGCTTCTTCTCTTGTCTCTTTTCCACATTCTCGAAACTTCACTCCATGCTCGTACCGCCACCCGTCCTTGCTTCTTCTCCTGTCTCTTTTCCACCTGCTCGAAGCTTCATCCCATGCTCATACCTCCTCCTGTCCTTGCTTCTCTGCCTCTTTTCCACCTGCTCGAAGCTTCGACCCATGCTCGTACCTTCACCTGTCCTTGCTTCTTCTCTTGTCTCTTTTCCAAATTCTCGAAACTTCACTCCATGCTCGTACCGCCACCCGTCCTTGCTTCTTCTCCTGTCTCTTTTCCACCTGCTCGATGCTTCTTCTCCTTTCTCTGCAAACTTCTATCTTGCGCTTCTTTCCACTTTGCACCTTTATGACACATTCATCCTCTGCCCCCTTGTGTGTACTTTTCACTGGCTCCTCCTCTTTGCAGTCTTCAACATCTTTCTGACTGATGTTCTCTTGTGCTCCCCTTCTTCTCGCTGATATTTCCTCCCCTGCTCTCTATATCCACCTCCCCCTCGTGATGGGTATTCATGGGTATTCACCTCGTCCTTCTCCTTACTTGTATACACCTCCTCCTTACTGCTGGTGTGACCCCTTTCCACCCTATTTACCTCTCCCTTCCTATCTGTGAACTCAGCCTTTCTGAAGACCGGCTGCCACCTTGGAATGCACTGTGACAGAACACGAAGAGATGCCCGCAGAGGGATGGCATGTCCTGTTCTCCCCAACGTTCCTAATAAGACTGCAGGGATTTGCGCACAGGGGCCTTCAGTTGCAATGTATCTCTGGCTCTAAGTCCGCACAGCATCACAGAGCTTGTGGCCAAGCCCATGCCTTGCTATAAAACTCTGGGTGCTATAAAAATAAGGAGTTAATTTGGGAGGGAATTCATATGTACAGGGACAAAAGGGTCTAACCTTTAACCCTTGCGCTACAACTCCCTCTTAAAGTTTGGTACCCTGATTTGGACACGTCATGAGCCCACACCTTGGGGCGGTGTGTGGTAGCCAAGGGGATGCTTCAGATACGAGCATCACACACATGTATCTGTAGTATCTATCTGCACTGGGTGCACACTGTGCAGATAGTAGAATGTATTGATGTCATCTGGAATCATATGGGACATCAGTGTTCCAATAGTTACAGTTGTGATGACAGGATGGTAGAACCTAACTGGGAGGATGTTATCTGTTTAGCCCCTAACAAAAGAAAGCAAGGCAACTTTGCCTTATTATAACTGGCGCTTCTCAGTTGGCCCCTAGAGAGGGCCGCAAGTTCCCAAAGTATTTATATCCAACGTTCTCATAAAATCAAAGCATTAGTTAGATCCAGGCAGTTTGGGCCAGGAATGTTTTGTTCACATCCCTGTTTTTCTAATTAGATTTATTCTGAATGTGATCTGTTGGGCGATCATATTTTGCCATCAATGTACATTTAGCCAATGCATTTCGGTGTAAACCTTCATCAGGGCTGTATATAGGCTCTTGATTACATCATCAAGCTACGCATAGTCATACATTTGTCAATACAAGTTCATTAAATGGTTTGTATACAATACATAAACAAATTCACACATACCATTTTCTTTGTCCCACGAGTATTCAATTGGTATGCCAGAAAAAATAAATGAAAAACAGAAATTTTCATTTAGCATCAGCGTTACAAAATTCTATGTACACAGTTTAAGGACAGAATAGTGTCCTACCTGATCACTTTCAATGCGCTCTCTCTGTCAAATCTGGTAAGCCCCAAAGGCTTTTCTTTTTGCAACCCTCACGGCTCCAGCCACGTGTGTTGCAGATGCGTGGTGAAAAGAATATGTTAATCTTGTTTCTGTGAAAGAAACAGACTATTTTGACAGCCGCTCTAACATGTCTTTAGTGATTGTATGAATCAAAGCGGCAAATGTTCTCCGACATTTACCTTCAGTTCCTGCGTTGTTCTGCCTTCTGCAGAGAGACATGGACGCGCATGTCTCTTAGTTCTATTTAAACATTGCCTTGGAGACGGAGTCGAGGCGCCGAGGTCCGACAGGAATGCCGGAGCACGTACGCCTCGCACCCCACCCCCGGGTGTTTACCGTGGGGCGGGGATGTCTCCATGACAACTCCTGAAACGCTATGTGTTGCCAAGCTGTCAGCGCCGTTCTCATGTGATTGACATTAGTTTCGGACTGTTACTGTGAATGCGCGTGCATTGTAGTGTAAATGCATGTTATAAGTGTAATAGGTGTTGTATAATTTGTGCTGTTCTAAATTTCTCACTATTGCGGATAACCATGTATCGCTACCTCTACTGGCTAATGCTTACAGGTTATGTACAAAGCTAACTATCATTAGCTTACTATGTGTAGTATTTTCGTTCTTCATTTGCGGGTTTCAAACGATAGGTCTTAATTAAAGCAGGCACAAGTGTAAATGTACAAAAATAGAACTGTAGCGTTTACAATAAAACGTCACGTAGGATTTTTCGTCTGAAAGGACAAGCAGAAAACCTTCACCCAAACAATGTTTTAGACAATCTAGCGCATAATGTTAGTGAAATTGGCCCTAGATTCTGGAAGAGAGGTTGAAGGACAAGTTAGTGGGAGTTGCGGCGGTGCAGGGGTTTCGGGGTCAATGTGTTTTTGCTCAGCCACTTATTCTTTTTTAATGCTGGCCTGTGTTTTTGAGGCCAGCATTAAAAAAGTGTGCTTGCTCAAGTGTTTGGCTACTAGCATTTCACGCCGGGTTGTCATGTTTCCAGTGCAGACGCTTACCCACAAGAACACATAAAAGTGCCATTAAAGCGGAGGTCTCATGTTTGAATTTTGTTTTCTTTGGAATATTACATTACAAATTGTTGGTCTTAAAAGGTGGGCCTCTTTTATACTTTAGTAGTGTAGTTATTGAAAATTTTCCTCTCTGATTATTTATATATATATACATATATATTTGGATTTGATTTACCATGTTTTCGCTCCTGCCTACATACGTAGTGGTTATTATCTTGTAATGTCACATTCTGTGATGTCACTTCCTGTAATGTTATCAAATGCAAATTAAGGGGCCCCACATTTAATTTGCCGCACTTGGACCCGCAAATCCCCATAAATGACTATGCAAAAACAATATGGATTAATACAAAAAATAAATGCACATATGCTTTTTACATTGGATAATAAAACTTTACCGTTAAAGTGCTTCTGTGAATGTTTGATTTGGAAAAATGAGGAAAAATACTAGTGAAACATCCTTTTAGAACAGAAAAAATAAATGCTGATTAATACATGTAGAAAGTCTAAAAAATAAATATGGACAGACAGATGGAAATACCAACAAAATAAATACCACAAAACCGGGAGCCTTAATTATATGTAGCTCTGTATAGCATGACTTTGATATCACTGGCATAGTTCACAGTTGGGTGTATAGGCCCATATTACCAAATTCCTGTGAATGCAAGCAGACGATAATGATGCGCTATCATATAGCACTAACGCTTAAGCGCTTTATATAGAACAAATATACCTACAATATCACCCAACCTGTGTTGGTACTCATTTATCGACCTCAGGCGGATGAAAGGCTGAGTTGAGGCGTTTGAGAACAGACTAAACCAGTGACTCACCCCCTGAAGTGTACCTGGAATAAACCTTTAATGAGTCTAGCAATTATTGTATAGAATTGCAGAAAGTAAATTATTTGTTATTCCTACTCTTTCTTATTTAGGGTCACTGCTGAAAGTGTTACACTTGTGGAACCCCCTGTATATATATATATATATATATATACATATATATATATATATTTTTTTTTAGGGGTAGCAAGGGAGACCTCAGGGGTCGCTGCTGACCCCCAAATGACGTCCCTGCCCCAGAGCCAATCATGAAGGCTCAGTCGTGGTTTACTTTTGAATGACTAAAGTGCAGTTACACCTTTGTTCAAGTGCTTACCCATTAGAAAACAGTTGTAGTTGTCACACCTCAGTTTCACAATTACACATTAATGGATGCATTGGTAATACATCTTATTATAAAGTAATGTCAGTGCTATACGTATCAATTCGATTTTATAACATTAAAAAACTGGATGGAGCCACAAACCAAATTCATTGAAAAGATGTGAGTCAATGACTCGTATTTCTCTCTTTATTTAGAAACTCTGTTTGGGGAATAAAAGAAATGGAATCTTGAAATGGTGTCAGTTTATGGTGCAATTGTAAAACTTCGCCCAGCCATTTCAAGGCCACAGAGACTACAGAAGGCATATGCTCCCAGCACACATTCTTCAAGGTCGTGTAATCTCTCGCTGTTATTTTACGGCTTTTATTGTGTACACGCTGGGGGTAATTTCTTCCCTGTTATAAATCACATGCACATTTCCATCATGCTAGTCCACCCGTATCTCAACCTTGAGTTCTCCTGCTTTTCAGATTTCACTCCTGTTTCATTTCTTGGAGACTCATGATGCTTTTTGCTCATTTAATGTTAATGTTGAATCCTGCAAACCTTACAATTACAACATACAGTATTTATTTTATTTATTTATAGGGCGCACATAACCCAAAGGCATCTAGGCGCATTTCTTGAATGAGTAGTAAGTGCAGAATGACCTGCTGGTTAGTGATGACTCTTTTTTTTTGTTGTATCATCACTGATAATAAAGCTGCCCTTATTTAATGACAACTACAGATGCATGACATTGCTAACACTGTCATACCACTTGGCCAAGAGAACTTATAGAGTAATGGATCTGATCGCCCTGAGTCACCCCAGTCAGTACTCTGCTTAATGTGTGCCATGACCTGCCAGTGCAGAGCCCATGGACCTATATACTAACATTGCTTTAGGTCTGGCTCTATAAAGGTTTAGCTCTCTGCCAGAGCTCTTGCAGCAGTATGTAGAGGGGCCCTCTTGCCAATCAACTACTCTGTGTTACAGAAATAGTGCATCGTTATGCAAGAGCCATCACAGTGTCTGCCATTTTGTAGGAAGTATTAAAGCACTGCACGCATGGGAGAGAGTTATCCAGTGTTGCTAAAAAGCCTCTTATTTCCACACTGATTGGTATATTGGTGTTTTTCCTACTACAATACTACATCACATTGTTATTGTTTTTATAGTTTTCGTTGAGGAATTAGGCAGTCTAGACCGGAGACAAGCTCCTCTTTCATAATTATAGCAACCCTCCTGCTCACCCCATCTATAGAGCATGGCTTCTCAGGAGGGATCTTATCCCGCTGCTTACACAGTGGACCTGATTACAAGTCTGGTGGTGCGTGCAGTGTCGATAATTCTGTTATCGCCCCATTACCACACCACCATTCTAAGAGTTTGTCAGTAAGATGGAGGTACATATCCCACCCTATATCCCAGACTCAGAAGATGTACAGTGCAGCTAATCCGCAAATAAATCCCCATGCAGCCAGATATTTCATGAGGAGTAAAAAGACCACCTACTTGTAGCTATAGGCTCATTACACCTGAGCACATCCAATCCTTCAAGACCCTCTTACGCAACAAGAAAGAGTACGCCAGCGAGGATGAGGGCGAAGCCGCGCCAAGCGCCAGCCCTCACAGTCATGCGTGGGCTCAATGTATCGATATCGGAAAAAGATCAAGGGCTGAGTCTGCGCTAGGCTATTGTGCCGTCCAAGGGGTTGGCAAGCTTTGCCTCTCCAGATGTTTTGGATGGCCATTCCCTTCCGCCCTAGGCAGCATCATCAATGGTGAGGGATCATGGGAGTTGTAGTTTAACACATTTGGGCCGACGCAGGTGGTAGACCCCCGATGACATTGTGGCTGTGCTCCCCATGTGCTATTCTGCTGCCTATTTTTACAAGAAAATGTCTCCTGCTTGCTTTTCTTCTTTCAATCTGTATTTTTATTTTGAGTAGTGTAAAAATTACCAGATAAGAAAAACAAAACCAATGCAACTTCTGCAAAACTATATTGACAAAGGAGCAGTGCAACCCCTATGAGCGGCCTACATGGCCTATTTTCCAGAGGCATTGCTGGGGGGAGGGCAAAGGGGGCTATAGCCCCGGGTCTTTTGGTTGTTGCCCCAGATAGAAGCTCAGGATCTACAACCAAAATGCTAACTCGCCCGCGAGTCCCGACCGTCCCAACATCAGCGTAGCCCCGGATCTTTTCCAGACCTAGCAACACCTCTGCTATTTTCCAATGTAATAAACTGGTTTTAATATCTATGAATAGGCACCATGTGCTTCCCATGCAGTGGAAGGAGCGAGAACGGGAAGGGGGGAATTAATTAAGCAATCTCGCCTCCACGATGGCCACATTAATAGCACCGTCTGCTGCGGGCCATTAACATTCTAACTAGGAAGTCATTAGCGTTGGTAATGTCGGTGCATAGAGTATTATTGCTAAAATAAACCACACTTAATGGCTTCCAGTACTTCATTTATTTCAAAAGTGCCCATTTTCAACAGCTGTGCCATTTTCTAAGAATGTTTTTGAGGGTTTTTTTAATTTTAATTTTTCAGCCTCGACGATCTGTTGAAAATATGGCCCTTTAAACAATGAAGCAGTCCAGTTGTTGCCTCCTTTTCTATTAGAGCTACTCTCTGTGTCAGGATTATCCAACCTAACATACTAACATGACGTTCCAGTGTGGCATCTACCGGGTATGTCTTTGCATCAGTGTAAAGGCATCCCTGCAGGTGTATCCCTCTCCCCTGTACCCCTCTGTCTTTTAATGTATGTCCCTAAATACGGCTTACAGGCCACCTGTAAGCAGAAACGATTGCGCGAGGATGGACACACAGCATGAGGGCCTTGTTTGGTTATTTACCCAACCATTGACTGCTCATGGCCTTGCTAATCCCTGTCGACATTCCGCACAAAAGACTCTCTCCTGGGAAATCCTTTGGTTTACTCTATAAATTAGTAATTTCTAAGTAGTTGCAGTTGATTGCAGCTGTAAATTAGTTCCTTGTCTAATACAAATGTGCTAACCAATTGTGCCTTTAGCACTTGATTTATAAGCAATATATGTGTCCTCACAGTTGTTCCCTGCACTGAAGACCTCTTAAAAGCAAGCACTGGCAAAGCCAACACTTTTATCTTGTCTATGGGTATTACATAGGCATTTCCAGGCACTGACACCATATTCCCAGTTACTGACACCGTTTTTCCAGCTGTTGTCATCTTATGGCCAGGTATTGCCATTATGGTAGAGCCTGGAAAATGCATCTCCCACTAAAAGCCATAACTGTTGACTTAGCCAATGGTAGTTTCTATCTTTTTTCTTGTTCCCGGCCAAAAATCTAAAAATGATATCCCTGTATCGATGCTATTACATACAAATGCCTTAGCACCAAAGTAATCAGACACGTTCACCTTCCAGCTTTTTTTCATAAAGGGTTTGTATGCGCAGTTGATAGTTCCACGTATAAAGACCACTTTTTATATTGGTGCTGAAAGAAAATCAGCCCATAAACAGCCTGTAAAAATAATCCGAAGTGACCAAATAATCGCTGCACGACTTTGCAAGGGAAACAAGGTTTACCACATGCAAAAGGGTCTCGGGGGGTTCTGTAGAACCAAACTGAGACAGAGCCCGTCTTAGCTCAAGACGTAACATCTTTTATAGCAGAGAAACCGCACATTAACAATACTATGTATAATAATTAGTACAACATAATCCCTCCACCCTCATTGGCTACTGCCTATAGAACTGCTAATCCCTCCCCCCTATAGTCCCTAGACTGATTGGCCACATCTAATCTAAACCCATTCCCCTAAATATGTGGTCCCCTATATCGTCAGGATAAAATCTAGGTACCTGATTTGTGGTTTCCCATTATTGATATATTTGTAAATTGAGACCATCACGTGATGTAAACGCCCCCAGTTCCAGATGTGAGAAAAGTAAACGGGCGAGGCCTACTCTGCACTAATTTCTAATAGGCCTTCTCATCAACCCAAATGCTGTTAGGCACAGAAGCTGCCTCCCCGATCTTGTACTTAATGTATTAGCATCACCTCAGCTCCTCCTATCCCAAATCAGAGAACGTTCCAGACACGGCTCCCCTCTTATCTCCTTCGAACCCCAAGTGCCCAGTAAAGACCTGACCGGGGCACCGCTCTTGAGCCTGAATGTCAGGGATTAATTTACTTTTGGTTGTGTGTCTACTTGTAATTCATATGGTATGACCGCTCATTGGGGGGGGGCAGTAGTGATCTAAATCTTCATCTTACCTGTTAGCATCACAAATCCTTATGTCCTGTTCTCATGAATTTGTCCTTCCAAGGGTGCATCCCTGCCAGCTCACGTTCCGGTCCCACCCTATTAAAGCTCTGCAACTTGACACAATTAGCATGTATCTGTATACCAAGGATGCCTCTGATCTCAGCTTCTCTCCTGAGGAACAGAAAATTGAACAATTTGTTTGGAGCTGAAGTAATAGAGCCACAGCTCCACATCACGGCCTGCATTCTATTCTATTCATTGCGTGCTAGGCCTTAAATGCCAAAATGGCAACACTCCTGCTATGTTAACACACCGACCTCGCTTCAACCACGATACCTTGTTGACTCCATCTTCCACCTAATTCAGTCTTTCCCACACATCACACTACACCACACTACACTACTACGAATATAAAACCTAAACAACTGGCTTATATGCTTTCCTATCTATGACCTTTGCAACCACAACAATAATGTATTTTGTTGCTCTTTCTGTGTTGCTATATATATATATGAGTATCTAATATGTGTCAAACCTAACTAAGACAACATGTGTGCTTCTGCAGCACCACCTTCAGTCTGTCCCCATGATGGTTTATTCTAATAGGTTTTTTTTAAACCGGAATAATTTGGCCTGGCTGGGATGCTGTATGTGCATCCCAACATTCCCCTGTTTAGATAATACTCCATTAACTAATCCTGCTTCCTTCTTCCTCCTATTTTCATCCTTAGGTACCCATGTCTTGTAAACATAATCTAAACTTCCCCTTTGCATACTCTTCTGGGGTGCCAGTCATGAAACAGCACCCTCCATCTCCTGATAATTGACCAAGCACTCAATATAGTTCTCTGGGTCTGGTGGGGGCGTAGACAAAGTTCCCAGGGGTACCAAAGCCCACTCTCTTTTAACCATCCTTGGCCTCACAAACCCATCCCATATTTCAGTCTGGATGTACTTGTATTTTGTAAGAGAAGGAAATCTGTCCGCCCTTATCGATACCATCATTATGGCTTTCTTCAGCAACGTCTTTGTAAAGCAGCTCAGGATTATCTGACATGAACAAAAAAGCAGGAGCTGAAAACCACGATGGGAACCAAGCATGTTTACTGTTATTTCTAACCATGGGGCCCATGAAAAAATAGAATCGAAACAATCATCTGTGTCTACTCCAGCTTCCTTCTCCATAGCGATCCTCAAATTGTGAAGGACCCCTATCACATGAGATAAAGACCCATTGGGGGGAATATACATACAAAAGGACAGTCCAATTTTCTTGCTGATGCCCCCTTCCATATCCGTCAGCAAATCCAGAACATATCTGTTGTAGAAGATTATAAGCCCTGTTGCCCTTAACTCACTCTTTATTGAGTTAATGACCTGCTCTGTCTGGTTCACCATCTGAAGCATCTCCCATCTGGTTATCTGCAGCCGCTTGGCGTTAGCTGCCTCCTGGATACCTGGCACCAGGAGGGAGACAAAAAAGGTCTCCGTTTTGGTAAATAGGTGATATTGATCCAGAATCCCCTTTAATTGTTCGGAGGAGTCCTTTGATAAATAGTTGGATCACTTCTGACGACACATTCTTGGTGAGTGACAGGCATGCCTACTGAATGGGGGCTTAGTTGGTTCTTGGGCTGGCACATTTATTACTGACAGATGAGATTCAGGAACTACTAAAACTGTAGAGTGTAGGGGGTCAGGGAGTATACGCCCTCCATGATGGTGGGAGGTGTAAATATGCATAATGTCCACACACACAGTACAAATCCATCATTGTTGTGGTGCCTTCAGTCAGGGATATCATCATTTTATTACACCTACTGTTTTTTCATAAAGCAAAAGGAATACTTTGCTGGCCTCTGTACTTTGACTGGTGTTTCACTTAACTCAATCCCTGTCAATTGTGACATGTAGTTAACCTATATTCTGCCACAGTTCTGATTCACGCATGCCACCACGTCATTAGGAAACCCCAGTAAGCCTCCTGCTGCACTACTCCCGCCACCCATCTATTGTTGGAAAACAATGCTCCCTCCATCTTCAACAATGGTCGTACCTTGCACCATGCTTGTTCTTTCTTCTTAGTGCATTCTTCATCATCTCTGTCCATGATTACGGCTTGTACATTGTGCTATTTGAAGTGGCTTTGTACTCTGCACAGGGCAAGGTGTACGAAACACTGGGCTATAAGAGGTGTCATTTCTTGTGGTGTAAACAGCTTGGGAGCGCCCGTCGCATGAGGTATCAAAGAGAATACATAGCCACCCTTGTTTCACCTCTCCCTTCCTACTTCGTGCATGTGATTATAACACATGTCTGATTCGGGGAGGTGCACATCAGCCACAGTTTCAAAGATGATCCACTTTATATTGATTATACTCTATCTCTTCTTCAATTTCCCTCCTAATATGTTTTATCCCTAAATTTGCACAATTTTCAGAGACATCTCTAATCCCCCTTTTATATGTCCCCACCATATAAAATGATCACAAAAAATCACTACTCAAACTACAAAGATAAAACAACATATACAACATAACTTATATATTACACAATTCTGTAGTGTTGATTCTGTAGTAGAGAGAGCAAACAGACATCCACTCAAACAATTGCAAATTCTTTATCATGGTAAAGGAATTCATCTGCTGCAGTATCAAAGAAATGTGCTGCAAAATATGTTTTAATCTTAGTGAGCAGGTATATCAATCTTGTGAGAAAGTGGAGCGGTGCTGGGTGCCTGCCGAACATGGGATAGGTGGACCCAATAACGGAACTCCTTTACCCCAATTCCAAAGGGGGTAGAACATATCACAGCATAGGGGCCCTGGAACTTCTGATCATTCCAGCGGTGCCCAAAATTCCTAATATAAATGTTGTGCCTGGGAAACAACTGTAGCAGTGGCAGGTTCAGCTGACTTGTCGGTGATGCTGTAGCAGTATCTTCTCTTCTAGGAGCAATCTGGTGAGACAGAACGTTTATACATCTTGTTAACTCATGCAAATACCCCTGAAATTCAAACCCTCAAACTCCTGCTGCCATGTGAACATCTGATGTTGTGCATGTAGGAGTAAGAAGTGTGTGCATCCTTCTCCCCGTCACTAAATTGTGCAGGGACAAGTGGTGGTCTTTACTGGGCTGCATTCTCAAGCTAAACAAAGGCAGGGGGAGACATTGCACAGAGTTCCTCCCTAAAGTTACACATATCTTATTTTCACAGTTTATTTTTCAAACGTCTGTTCATGTTTTCTACAATCCTGTTACCCTGGGAATGTGAGCACAGTTTGTGATTCATCCTCAATAAGGACACTATTTCTTATTTCTTGAAAAAGATCATTAAAAAAGTGAATTCCATTATCAGATTTTGGGACCTTACATACCCCCCAACGAGGAAATACCTCGCGTACCAAAAATATTGCAGCTGATTTTGCATCAGTATGTGTGCAGGGACAGCCTCAACCCAACAGGAGAACGGCCACACCATAACAATAAGGTAATGATAATTACTGCACCTGTTGGTCATATCCATGACCAACATATACCTCACGTACCAAAAATATTGCAGCTGATTTTGCATCAGTATGTGTGCAGGGACAGCCTCCACCCAACGGGAGAACGGCCACACCATGACAATAAGGTAATGATAATTACTGCACCTGTTGGTCATATCCATGAAGTGGATGTGAAGCTCCCAGAATGGCCCAGTGGGGTGGGGCAATGTGCTACGCAACATCCTGAGCGCCTGGCCCGTGTTGTAAAGATGACACATTGTGCAATTTGCCACAAATGTGTTAATGAATTCCTGTAAATTGGGGACAAACATGTAGTCCTCCTTAATATCAGCAGCAATATGCTGTTTAGCAACATGTGCCGGGTAGTGGAACTGCTCAAAAGCAACCGTTAGCAACTCCTGGGGCATTACTACTTTACCTGTAACATTTTGTCTCCAAATCAAATTGGTTGGTGACTGTGAGCAACCCTGCTTAATCCAAAGGTCCCTCTTGTCCTGAGGTGGCTGGTCCTGTAATTCAATTATTTGTGTAATCAGTACTGCAATGTATGGGATTGCTAAATGTAACTGTTGGTTTGCCATCTCAGGGAATGTGGTGACATCTGGATCCCTCTGATACAGCGCTTCTTTGGTGACCTTATCTGCTGCATAGTTGCCAAGAGAAATGGGGTCTGTATTCTCGGTCTGGGTGGCATATTTAATGACCACTACTAGCGTTTGGCGAGACAAAGCATAAATCAATCTCTCTAATAGGGCCGTATGCTGTACAGACGAGCCATCAGAGCTCCAAAATCCCTCCTCTTCCATCTGGGAAACACTGAATGTACAGTGGAGGTGGCATACACGGAATCTGAGTAGATGGCCCTAAGCATCCCTGGGATGCTTCCAATGCTTCAATTAATGCAATCAGTTCTACTGCCTGAGTCAAATAGTGTGTGGGTAACCTTTATTATACTAGAACTTCATATTCTCCATCTACAAGGTGCACCACTGCTGCACCTGTGTGTCTCTGGCCCGTCTCCTGATGAATCGTTGATGACCCTTCAATGAAGAGAACCTGCTCATCCTCAAGTGCATCCTCCCTAGCTCTTATTAAATTGTCCCCTGGGCCTTCATAAGTGACACAATCATGCACTTCCTCAACTGGCATTCCGATAAATGTGGCTGGGATTACCGTACAACATGACACAGGCCTTCTGGCCCTATCTCCCTTTTCCTCTCCGAATGGCTCGACCTCACCTTCTCATCTCCTTCATCTTGGCCTCCTCTTCCAAACTCCTCTTCCTTGGCAACTTCAATATCCACCTCGACTCCCCTTAATCAGCCACCTCACAGTTCCTTGGCATTTGTGACTCCCTCTCTGTTACCATTCTTCCTTCTGGTCTGACCCCCTCAGACGGACACACTCTGGATGCTCTCATATCTGGAGACATCCCTATCTCTAACCCAGTCACCACCCCCTCTCCTGGGCTGACCATCCTCTCCACTCCTCATGCTTGAGGCCCCTTGGTCCTCTGTCTGAGCCCCCCGTACTGCCAGCCTCCTTCGCCGTCATTTGACCGATGAAGCAAGTGTCAGTCACTGCTTTTGGTTCCACTTTCATCCCACCCCAACCACTACTTCTGATGACCTTCTGACTCTGTCCTTGCTAACCCTCACCTCTCCATCACCCTCAACATCCTTGCCCCTGTCATGAAGATCCACTTGAAACCTGCCTCCAAGCGCAATGACTGGTATGACTCTGATCTAGCATCCCTGAAACGCAAGTGCAGAGTTGCTGAACGAAAGTGGCAGACCTCAGGTTCATCCTCTGACAAACTAGCCTGTCGTCTGCTCCAAACACGATACAATCCCCAATCTCTGGAACCACTGATAACACGGCTGAACTTTACAAAATCTGCAAGGAACTCGCCAATCTAACAACAGTATCCACCTCTCTCCTTCCTTCCCATGCTCTCTGCACAGCTTTTGAATCCCATTTCACATCTAAAACTCAGGACATCTTGTCCTCACTCTCCTCACCTGCACTGTCTTCCTTCCTGCCCATAGCACCTGATGAGGTATCTCAAGTTGTCTGCTCTATGAAGGTATCATCCAAACAGGTGCCCCACTGCTTTTCTAGAACCATTAAGGACAGCATCTTCTCTCTTGTCTTGGCTCTTGCTGATTTCTGTAACCACTCCTTTGCCACTGCCTCTTTCCCTCTTTCCCTCAAGCATTCCTTTGTGCAGCCCCTCTTAAAAGAGCTGTCTGCTGACCCCTCCTGCCCAGATTAATTTCACCCTATCTCCACCACTCCCTTCCAGGCATATAGAGGCACAGAAACTGCTCTCCTGAACATCTGTGAAGACATTAACCTGTAAACATATTAAGCTTTTTTATCTGCCGCCGTCTTGCGCTTTGCTGATTGTTGTTTGCACTGTTAGCCCTTCACAGTTGTGTGCATCCTATATGACTCGTCCGATTGCTAATATGCAAATTGATACAGTGATTATAAGCTGCTTACCCGCAAGTTACCCACAAGTTGCTCATCTAAGACTCTCTGCCCGTTATTCCTACAGTGCATGTGATATGCCCAACCTATTACTATGACCATGGCTGTTACTGCCCGCAAACTGCTTGTCTCACCTGTACAATCACTACCATGACCTACCAACATTGATCTGTACTCTCTCGAAAATGAACTCACACATGCTGCTACCTACACATATAATTGCCTACATACAGCACTGTAGAATACTCTATGGGAACTGAAATCGTACCTATATCTAATGCACTTAGTTTATACTGTAAACCTTAACTATTAAATTTGCACCTTCCTGTCGGCACATTGCATTTTAGCCTATATTGTGATTTTCGAATTTAGGAGAACCCCAATTATTGAATTTGCACCTTCCTGTCTGCACACTGCATTTTAGCCTATGTGGTGATTCTTGAATTTAGGAGAACCCTAACTGTTGAATTTGCACCTTCCTGTCTGAACACTGCATTTTAGCCTATATGGTGATCCTTGAATTTAGGTGAACCTTAACTGTTGAATTGGCACCTTCCTGTCTGCACATTGCATTTTAGCCTATATTGTGATTTTCGAATTTAGGAGAACCCTATTTATTGAATTTGCACCTTCCTGTCTGCACACTGCATTTTACCGATATGGTGATGCTTGAATTTAGGAGAACCCTAACTGTTGAATTTGCACCTTCCTGTCTGCACACAGCATTTTAGCCTATATGGTGATTCTTGAATTTAGGAGAACCCTAACTGTTGAATTTGCACCTTCCTGTGTACACATAGCATTTTAGCCTACATTGTGATTTTTGAATTTAGGAGAACCCTAATTGTTGAATTTGCACCTTCCTGTCTGCACACAGCATTGTAGCCTATATGGTGATTCTTGAATTTAGGTGAACCCTAACTGTTGAATGTGCACCTTCCTGTCTGCACATTGCATTTTAGCCTTCATTGTGATTTTTGAATTTAGGAGAACCGTACTTGTTGAATTCGCACCTTCCTGTTTGCAAACTGCATTTTAGCCTATATAGTGATTTTTGAATTTAGGTGAACCCTAACTGTTGAATTTGCACCTTTCTGTCTGTACACTGTATTCTAGCCTATAGTGTGATTTTTGAACTTAGGTGAACCCTAACTGTTGAATTTGCACCTTCCTGTCTGTACTCTGTATTCTAGCCAATATTGTGATTTTTGAACTTAGGTGAACCCTAACTGTTGAATTTGCACCCTATCTGATGAAATTCTGAACTTAGGTGACCCCTCTCTGTCGAATGCAAACGTCTAGTCCTTACTGCAACTAGCACCAGCATGTCCCATTCAGTGACTAACCTGACTATCCACACGACAGCCCTTACTCTGAATACCACGTTCTACATCATGGATACCGCCCACTTTGACCTCCAGTACCTTGCTTAACTTGTCCATTACATCATCCACAGACATGATAGACTCCATATATCGCTTCCCATGCAAGCCCTGCCCAACTACGGACAGAAACCTACGCCTTAGAGCGAGACTAGCCAAAATGTATGAGCCCCCCACTAGGTCTCTCCCTCTCTCCCCAGGACCAAGGACTCTAAGTACACCCTTAGTTCCCTATAGCGGCCCTAGGCCTACAAAAGGTATAGCTAAGTACAGTAAACCTAAACTCTTACAAACCCCCCAACCAACTACACTAACTACTACGGGACCCCAGATAAAAGGAGCTCTAATGAACTCCAGATCACTGGTAGCACACGCTACAGAAATAGCCGATTTGATCTTGAAAGATGACTTAGACTTCCTCGCTATTACCGAGACGTGGCTATACCCTGCCGCAGGCCCTATGCTCATGCTAGCAGTCCCCAATGGCTATTCTATCCTGAGACATGATAGACTAAAATCCAGAGGAGGAGGTATCGCCTTTATTTACAAATGCAGCCTTGCTATGAGACTAGCTACCCCTATCGACATCCACTCTTGTGAATTACTATCAGTCAAAGTCCCTTTGACTAATGCCCAAACCCTGAATATCCACTTGATATACCACCCCCCAGGCCCTTCTGGCACCTTTGTAGATGATATTAACACTATACTAACCAACAACCTTAAAAGTTCCACACAAGTACTTCTACTCGGCGACTTGAACATGGGCTTCAATGACCAATCAGACCAGCTTGCCACGACCACAGCCAACACCCTATCAGAACTTGAATTCACCCAAAGAAGTAATACCGCCACCCACAGCAAAGGTAGAATACTTGACTGGGTGGCAGACCATAACTGGCAGGCTAATATCCTGTCTATCTCACCACTAGCTGGGACGGACCACCACCTTGTATCCTTTATGCTCTCCACCAATAGTCCTCCACAGCCTCATGTCCTTAGGGCTCCACCCATACAAACTAGAAAACAAAAAGAGTATTACTGTGGATAGGCTTATCCCGGCACTACTTCCTACTCTTAACTCACTCCCAGACAATACTGACCCTGAGAGATTGGTTGAAGAATACGATAAAATCATGACCACTTCCCTGGACCAGATCGCCCCGCTAAACTGAGACCAAGCAAGCAGAAAACCCACCTGAATAAATGGTTTACACCTTTCTTAAAAAATCTAAGACAACAAAAAAGAAACTGCGAGGCTACATGGAAAAAACATCCATCAGAAGCCAATAAGCTCAAACTCACCAAACTGTACACCTTTTAGAAAAAAGAAATATGCCTAGCAAAACAAATATCCTTTGACACACGTATATCCCATGCCAAATCCAACATAAAGGAACTTTTCACCATTCTCAAAGAAATAGAGACTCCAATAGCATTACCCGACACATGCACGAAAGATAAAAAATGATGTGAAGATATCCAACACGCCCTAGCCAATAAAATAGCCACTTTACAAAACAAAATCTCTTGTAAAGGAATTGTAAAAGAATTGCCCTAAATGACCCTCCTGCATCTAAAACAACTGGCAAAGCTAACACAGATGAATCCACCTGATTCAACTTTACCAAAGTTTCCATCCCTGAAGTGGAATTATTCTGTCCCTTAAACCCTCTAATTGTCAGGGAGAACAATGCTTATCAAAGACGCTGCCCGAGACCTAGCTCCTTTCATTACCAAACTCATTAATGTGTCCTTCTCTACTGGTATCATTCCCACCAACCTTAAACAATCGTGGGTACTCCCACTTCTAAAAATAAACACCCTAGACCCATCCTCACCAACTAACTATAGACCTATCACAACTGTGCCTTTCCTTCGAAAGGTCTTGGATAAGGTAGCGTATACACAAATACAAAAGCACTTGGAACTACACCACTTGTTAGGAGCCAGACAATCAGGTTTCCATCCCCAGCACGGCACGGAAACTTCCCTCATCGACCTTAAAACCCAAACTCAATAGTGGCAAGTCAGCACTACTCCTCCTCCTCCTAGATCTTTCAGCTGCTTTCGATCTTTCAATCAAGTCGACCATACTATCCTCCGTAACCATCTCAACACAGCAGCATACTTCTCTGACAACGCTGTTACCTGGATCAGATCCTTCTTAAACGGCAGAACAATGAGGGTCTTTTCGCTGCTAGCAGCTGCAGACCCCATACCCATCACCTGCGGTGTTCCCCAGGGATCATGCGTCTCACCTACACTCTACAATATTTTCACTAAGCCCCTCTTTGATGATCTGGATCATCTCGGTATCACCTACACCAACTATGCAGATGATACCCAGATCCTCCTCCCGCTTTCAGGGGATTATGAAAAGGATTTGGCCTTGGTGAATAGAGTGTACATCATCATCCAGGCATGGATGGCCACACATGGTCTATGCCTGAATGATGATAAAACCGAACTCATCGTCCTGGGCACCCCGTCCAACCTAAAAAAACTAGGTCCCAACTACTCCTCATTCATAATCGATGGTAACATCACAAAAGTAGAACGCGAGGTAAAAACACTCAGCTTTTACCTTGACTCAAACCTTTCATTCACCAAACAGGTCAACTCCCCAGCATCCACCACAGCCTACACATGTAAACTAATATGCACTGGCAAGCCATTCCTCTCTGATAGCAGCTGCATCACTCTGGCCAGAGCCCTTATCCTGTCGTGCCTGGACTACTGCAATGCCCTTTACCTAGGATCGACTAAAGCCACCATCAAAAGAATCCAAACTCTACAAAATAATGCCCTTAGAGCGGCTTTAGGCATCTCCAGAAGAGACCACATTCCAGAGATCTGTCGACAGTACAACTGGCTCCCAACCTACAACAAAGTCCTCCTAAAAACTCTGTTGTTTACCCATAAATCTCTCAACTAAGCCGCACCTACCTACCTGGCAGAGAGATTCCACATACAGACCTCCATGAAACCAGTAAGACTAACCAACAGAGATCGTCTTTCCATACCTTGCTTCAAACGATCCACAATTGGAGGTAACAGTTTCCTGGTGAAAGCGGCCAAACTATGGAATTCTCTGCCTCCCAGTTTGAGAACAGACCAATCATACCACAAATTTAGATCCAACACCATCATATGGCTGAAATCTAATAACCAGCATTAATAACCCCTGACTAGGATACAGTTAGAACTGATCGGCCACCGCCATGGTACCCACCATATGAGAAGATATCTTCACTTCTATGCTTGTATACTTGTAATTATCTACCTTCACCCGTTTTATTCTGTATGTACTGCCCTCTGCAAAATGCCTGTATACTCCTCTGCTGCATACTTTGCATGTAAAGTAAGCACCCCCCTGTATATACACCATTGTAATTATTACCTGTATGTAAACTGTATTCACTTCTGTGTAACTAAGCTTCGCATATACTTGTAACTGCTGCGCCCTGTTACCCAAGGGTATGATGCGCATTATAAATAATAAAACAAACAAACAAACATGCTTGCAAATCTTGACTCTAATTATCCTTCTGTTCTCATTCTCCTCGATCGTTCCTCTGCCTTTGACATGGTCAATCATTCCATCCTCATAAAATGGCTCTGTGACACCCTCAACATCACAGACCGGGCACTGGATTGGCTGGCCTTTTTCCTCACTAACAGCCCTTCCAGTTGCAGCTGGGCCCTTTCTCCTCCACCACTTCACTCTCCACCTGTGCTGTCGCGCAAGGCTCTATCCTATCGCCATGGTTGTTCAATATCTATCTCGCCCCTCTTGCTCACCTGATCTCCTCCTTCTCTCCTCATTTTCACTGCTATGCTGACGACACACAGCTTTCCTTCATTACCGCTATCCAGGAATGGTGTGAGATATGACCAATGTCTTAATGCCAGTAAAACGGAGATCCTACTTATTGGGACACCTGCGTCCTGTTTCCCTTCCACTCTCTGGCCGCTTGCCTGGGCCCTCTATCCACACCATCCTGTGAGGCCAAAAACCTCAAGGTGATATTTGATTCCTCTCTCTCCTTCACCTCTCACATATTGGACCTTGCCAAGAAGGCCCACTTCCAGCTTCCCCTTCTTAGAGGCATTCTCCCTTTTCTCACCTTTCCCCAGAAGCTCAATGTTTCGAGAGCCCTCATCCTCTCCAGGCTGGACTATTGCAACAGCCTCTTCCACAATCTCCCCCTCAACTCCCTAAGCCCCCCTCAGCTAATCCAGAAGAGGGCTGCAAGACTTATCCCTGGCCTCAAGCCCAGGGACTGTATCACTCCAGCCCTAACATCTCTCCACGTGTTCCCAGTGGCCGCAAGTATCAAATTCAAGACCCTCTGCATCACCCACAAGGCTTTCTGGGGCCTAGCACTACGCTACCTTCAACTTTCTCTCCCAAAATACTTTCCTGCTAGAGCCCCCTGCTCCTCTATCTTCAACTTGCTGTGTGTCAAATGCTTCTCCAAGCAGAGAGTGGGGGGGGGGCAGGACTCTCTTTTAGGCTGGTGCCTCTCTTTGGAACATCCTCCCTGCCCCTCTCAGACTTGGGCCGGACCTCCTTAAGTTCCGGAAACTCCTCAAAACTTTGCTCTTCTTTAGCTCTTTCCCCTCCCTACTAATCCCCCCACTGTTGCTGAGAATGGGGGCCTGGACCTTCATAAACTTAAGTTACCAGGCCTCTGCCTCCCCAGCACTGCCCTTGCGGGCTTCCCACCTGGCGGTCTACATCCCACCCCTGGGACTCACCGGCCCTAGCACTTATCCAGCAGCCCCCTCCCCTGGCACCTCTTGGCACTTCCTTCCCGGGCTACCACTAGCTCTTGCCCTTACCTTCTCCCTTCCACTCCCACTTCCCCTTCCCTACCTCCTGCACTTCTCTTTACTGCACTTGCACATCCAAATGTTACAAGTTCTAGTAGGACCGCGATTGTTATCTACTGTTTTGCCACTGTTATTTACTCCCCTTACTCCATCCCCACTTGCCTTGTGGCACATGGAAATACAATTTTTGTTGCATTGGTGCCTAACAAATGCACAATAAATACATGAAATTAGCTTGACCGTATCACTTTGTATGCTGATGTTTTTTGTGTAATTAAAGTAGATTTAGAACTTTGAAGAATTACAAACACTGCATGCTCTACATATAACGTGACCGAACACCCCAAAGTGATTTTTGCTGATTTTTCCATGGCAAAGGCTGCAGCAGCCAGTGCCTGTTCACAAGGGAATTGACCCTGCATTACTAAATCTAAAATGCCACTGTAATATGCTAAGGGTTTGTATCCCAAAGATGTCTGCTGAGCAAATACATAAATCATTACTTGTCCATTTGAATGTGAGAATAGACACAATTCTATTGTGTTGCTCATAACGTTTGTAAGCTCCTGGAAACATGTTATCATTTCCCCTGTCCGTGTAAGTGAACCTTTCCTTTTTTGTGCCTCCATGAGTCCCTACAGTAGGGGTTGTGTGTAAGGGGAATAGTCAAAAGTCACATAATGGGCTGTGGTGTGTTCTCTACTGCAGCTGCAGTTTCTGGCGTTAGTCGTTTCCTGTCAGATGATATCATTTCTCCCAAGTACTCTACCTCTTTCTGACAGTACAGCATTTAGTACTTCTTGTGAGGGGTCAGCAATGCAAGGTAGACAACTGCTTGTAGTTTTTCTCAAGATTAGATATTTTATTAAAGAAAAAATGTGCAAGTAAATCCTCACATGTCCTACTCTATCAGGGATTTCCCTACCTTGCGTAAAGGCTA
The DNA here is from genome assembly GCF_040938575.1 of Ambystoma mexicanum. NCBI lineage: Eukaryota > Metazoa > Chordata > Amphibia > Caudata > Ambystomatidae > Ambystoma > Ambystoma mexicanum. The sequence continues at coordinate 61,124,048 of NC_090936.1, read as the reverse complement.
AGGGAGTAACTCCCTAACCTAGACAAACTGGCCCTCACACTAAACAACAAACCATTCAAGGCAAACAATAAAATAACACAAGGTGATAAACAATAATTAATGGCCTTCACCTGTCCTGGGTAAATCCCTTACCCGGGGTTTCCCAAAGTCAACTTCTCAAATCTGCTCTACACACGTCTTCTGTTGTGTTGCACACTTAGAGGTCATCTACATACTGAATGACCATGCTCGGTACATGTATATTGCCCAAATTCATGTGTAATACTGGGGAACTCATGCTACCCCTGAGGGAGTCTAGTAGGTTTGAACCTTTGCACACAATAAGTAAACACAATGAGATATTGAGAATCTGGGTGCAATGGAATAGAAAAGAACACATTTTTCAGATCAGTACCAGTAAAGTGTGTGACCTCAGTTGGTATCCTGCAAAGGATCATGGGGGGGTTCAGTACAACTGGGAATTCAACTCATCAATGTTATTTATAGGGCGCAAATTCTGTATCACACTCCAACTTTTACACTTTCTCTTTTTAACAGGGTATATGGCCATGTTACAAAGGAATTCTGAGGGTACTATAAGGCCCTGCTGCCATAATTCAACAATTGTCTCATGTATTCCCTCATCTGCCTCTCTTGACAATGAGTACTGTCACATTCTGGGTAACACTGCTCATTGGTTCAACTTGATACGTACTGCCCCTATACTCTTCAAAAACCTTACATCATGAGGGTTGTCCATCTATAAAGTGCTCGGGACGTGTTACAAATCCCCCTGCAAGTGTGTAGGCATGTATTTAGCAATAAGTATAGTACAAGGGACATTCCTATGCTGAATCATTATTTGACACGGGATACAAACCTGCACGATCATTGCACCGTCATTGTCAGCTTCCTCAAATAACTGCCCAACTGACAGCCTGCTCACTGGTTGAGCCAGGTCAATGCACAAACCATTAGGGCACTCACCTCCCTCCTCTTCAGTCCCTATAAGCACTACCTTATAATCCGCAATCAACACCCTCTCCAAATCTAGCATAATGATGGTACCCAGAGCATGATCTTGGGGCATAGCAAGCCGAATACAAAAATTCCGATGGCACCCTCATGGCTTGTTTCAATACCTGGCACTCAACTCAACAATACAGTCACATAATACATAAACAATTCTGGGTGCAATGGTAATCCTCCAGTGGCGCCATCCCTATACATGCTTGTGTTATCAGCAGTAGTCTAACATAACTAATTCCTGGTGTGGAGCACCCTTCCCCTTCTTCTGAAAATTAAATTGTCATGTTCAATTTATTTAACAAATCTATGCCTAACAAGTTCACTGGAGTTGCAATTGAAAACAATAGTGGAGCAAATCCCTCTTTGTTACCTTCCTTGATAGGTATGACTTCTGTAAATGGAACCAAATGTATTGCCCCAGAGAACCCTTGCATGCCCATTACTTTACCTGTCAAACCTGTGTCAACCAGGAAAACAAATTATGTTTTGCCTATCTCTAAACCTACCTAGGGCTCCTCTTCTGTGTTGGCAGTAATTGATAGAACCAGGCATGCCAAAGCTCTCTGGGGGCTGTCCTAATCTGGGTGGGTGTTCGATCCTGGGAACATGAAAGGGTGACCACCCACCACACTCGCACTGTGGTATTATGTCGCTGTGCCATGTGGTAAGGGATTTTTATCCCTTACCTGTGAGGCTGACTGTTGTGTGTGCACAGGTGCGTTGTTGTCACCCCACCGGCGAGACAGTCTCTCTTGCGTCCCTGTCTCTGGTTCAGTGTTGTTGCCCTTCACAATGTCAGCCTCCTGGCATCTTGGTCTGCTCTCACCACATGCTACCGGTGACTCCACAGTGTAGTTCAGCCCTGCCCCTCCAGAATGGTCTTGCATCAGAGGCTTGCCTATGCGTAGTATTCATCTTGTTCCATTCCAGCTTCCTCTTCTCTTTCTTTTCGCCACTGTATTCCCATGGGGCGTGTTGATCTCCATCAGCTGTTGCCTTCATGAGGATTCCAGTATTGCCTTCAGCCAAATATTTGGGAGTAATGTTGGTATGTTCGGTATGCCGATCCACAGCAATAATATCAGTCTTTTCTCTTCCCATATCGGCAGTGTAAGGGAAGCATGGTATCACAATCAATTATAATTATAATTGTATTGTATAATTATAATTGGTTATTTATAACACGCTTAATACCCAGGGGTTTCTAAGTGCGGTCCGGGATCGAACCTGTGTTGCTCCATGTCGTCTTGCTTCCGAGGCGAGCGTGTTGCCTCTGAACTATCCTCCCGAGACAGTAGACGTTGATGCAAGAGCTGCAAGTTTCAAAACCTTTATTGATGGGTTAAAAGGGGTTGGAAAACTCCTATATTGCCCTATAACTAAGATGGGAGTATTATCGACCATCAAACAAAAAGAAAATACAGTCCTAGTCAGTCCTTTGTCAAAATAAAATGGCCTATACTAATAAACCTAATGCCTGCCCTCTTTCTAATACAATACATGTGTAAAGGTAATGTTTAAGGCAAAAAGTTAAATCAGTGTTCAAAATAAATGTCAGTATGGCTGAGTAAACTCATTCCCTGCGTTTTGTAGCACGGGGTAAAGTGGCACAGTTGACCCTGCGAAACACTCTGACTTTGGGCAAAAGGATGCAGTTTCTTTCGTGGACCAGGGCCCACTTGGCCTTCCACGAAACATCACTAATACAGTTCAACAAAAGTTTTTTTCCTTCTGGTTACCATAATTCAGTACAGGTTTCTCTCCGCCAGGCTCAAACCTTTCAATCACAGTTGGTGGGGGTTCCCTTCCCCAAGCTTCAATCACATCTTCATGTGCTTCCCTCTGTCGGGCTCAAGCCTCCTTTCACTTTCCTTCTGTTGTCGAAGACTTTCGAAACTGCAAGGCTTTTGCTCTTACGTCGGCAGGACCACTTCAACCTTCTTTCCTCAAATGTCACTTTTTCTCTCCTACACCAAGGCCTCTTGGTAAATGTAGTTTCGAACGGAGTACTTATTTCAAAGTTCAAACATATCTCTCACATTCAGGTTTCCCTCTGCCGGGATCAAACCTAACAACAGAACAAATCTTGTATCTCAGTTTCTTTCTCTTCCCACCGCTTTTAGGGCATCAGACATTTCACAGAGACTTTCAATTGAGCAATCTTCTTTCGACAGACCACTCTGTTAATTTGTATCTTTAATTTACAGTTTTTTTTACAATTCTTTGCTTCCTCTCACGTCTTAGCGCCACACACGCAACCTTTATTCGTCGGATAGTGTTGCCGTCAAGTTTCATTTAACACAGACCGGACTTTCATTGCTTTCATCAACTCACCGGCTGTGTTAATTCATTGTTGTCTTTCGCAGCGTTGATACTGTAGTCAAGGCTGATACTACAACTGCTGCTGCACGTCCCCAACTCTGCCATTCATCTAGGAGGGTGGCTGGTATCCTTGAAACACAATAGAGGTTTGCCTCTTCTCTTTGGCTGGGCTTCCTTGCGCAACCTTCAAGGCCCTTCGGCGGTAACAATCTCTCGCTGGGGTGTCCAAGTTTTCTCCGTACCTCGGTTCTGTCCCTCAGCCTATCGCTCTGCTCCACCTGGCTCACCGTCACCATGGAAGAAATGATCCTTTTCATGCATTACAAGTCCCATAATGCAATGTTCTTATTTTGCTCCCACTTTGCCAGCTCCCCTAAACAGCATTCCAGGGTTTGTGTGAGCTGCAGGAGTTGAATGGGATGATTGTTCAGGTCATGGTCTTGCCACCTGCCCTCAAAGGCCTGAGCTTTCCTGTTTCATCCGGGGGAGGAGCTCTGGTTTGTGCACTGCCAGGTAACCCCAGCTGGAGGGGTTGGCACACCCCTGGGAAGATGGGACGAGTTGCCTAGATTTATCAAATGTGTTGTGGGCAATTTGTACAATGTGCAATTTCCTCTGCAGCAAATGCATTCATGTGTGATCCGGAAGGCACAGCACCCCCTCGAGCCTGGTCCTCAGTGCTGCTGGGCCTTGGCCAAGCAGCAAGTCCTGATTTTGCTGAAGCCCTAGTGGAAGAAGGCTGGAGGAAGAAGAGCACGGCACAGGTGCAAGGCGTTATTTACACACAGAGCCACCAGTCTTGTAGGCACAGGTAACTAGAGGAAACTAACTCAAGAAAGTCCAATAATAGTCCAGTGAGTGGAGAATGAGATGTTGGGGACAAGGTACATGCTCACAGAGGAGCAGCTTGCAGTTAGGTAGCGAGTGTGTGCGGTTTCGATGAACATTTGCTGAATTTGTTTTGGCTGATTTGTTACCACAAATATCAGGGGGCTACCCCCATATGCCCCTCTTCCGCCCCACTCCCCTTTGCTATACACCTAACACCAATTTAGCAACTGTAAATTTGTGGTTAAAAAAAGAGGCAAAAAATAAGGCGAAAATGTTTTCGCTGAAATTGCCATTCGGCAAAAGTGGGTAAGTGGCTGCATGTGGTCCACTATGATAACATATGGTAGGTGTGCATTTAAGGGTGGGCGAAAGGAGGCTAACGCGTCCCTTCCCCCAACACTGCTGGCTCTCTGGCAGCGCCCCTGATTTGCAGGTGATGCTACTGCTGGCATTGACTTCAGTATCCCTGCCCTGCATTCGCTCTGCCTTCACGGATCTGAACAGCAGACACAGACTGCCTGTGCCTTTGCTACCGCTCGCTTGGGGGCAGTGGGAGTCCCCCTCACACCCTCCTTGCATGCATCAGGGATGGCAAAGAAAAGCCCTGCCCTCAGCTGTGCATTTGTGGTGGAGAGAAGGCAATTCCTTTGGCACCTCGGAGATCTGTGAGGAGCATAGGAGGGTGATTGCCTTGGCTAGCTCCTAACAGGTGCTAGGTTACACCAAAGTGGCATCTGGCAGAACAGCTAATCTGCTAGGTGAAAGGTTCTTCAGTTCACTGCATGCAGAGCACAACATTCTGCTATAGGGTCCCCTGATATTCCCGCACCTGGCAAACAGTTTTGGCCTGCTCACCCCCATCCAATCAAGGCTGAGGGGTACATTAATGAGACTCCCTTCTCCTTTTGTAGTGAGCTGCACTTGATAAAACTATCAACACCAGGGTCAGGTGTACTGGCTCTCTCCCTGTGCCACTCAGTCCTTCAATGTACAGTCTATGCGTGAGTCTGTCGCAACCTCTGAGTACTGGAAGCCACACCTATGCCTCCCAAATGACGTATGTACACAGATTTGTGCTCTACAGTTGCGCCAGACATTCAAATAATCAATTCAAACAGCCAATGTCAGCTTGAAGTGCTTTGTATTCAAGTCTTGATACTGCAGTAGTTGCCCATATGTGCTAACAAGTGTTTTGGCCACCTGGGCCTTCCTCAAAGCTGGGCTCAGTGTTATACTTTTTCACTATAAAAAGCAGTCCCATGCTTATGCCTTCATATACCACGTTTGGTATTTTACAAGGGGTGGTTCTCCCAACATTTATCAGGGATAGATCCCTAGATCCTGAATTCCCACTTTCGTATCTCTTCTAGCGTCCCGGGACGCTGAAAGAGATACGAAAGTTGGAATTCTTGAGAAGCATAGTTATTATCTGCTTGGAGTTTATTTCTATTGACAGTCAAAATAATCCTTATCTCCGCCAAAGTGAGTGCTCTCGGGCGAATCCTTTTATCACACTCTGCCTTATCTGCTAAAATGAGTCTCTACAATGTGGAAAGGTCATTTAATGTGAAGGGTAGGGATGGGTAAAGAGTCCCTGAACAGGAATTACATGATTTACTACAATAATTTTGACATGTAGAAATGTTAGATATTACTACATCAACACATGCATCTTTATTCTCCTCAAAGTGTTCATAACATCTTACTCTGGGAGATATTACCCTACTTATGCACACAAAGAAACAATAAATTAATATTTGTGTGTTTATGATGGAAAAAACATTTATCTGCGATTTTCTTTTGAAGGGGGCAACCAGGAAAACACTGATAAACACAGAATCTGGAATTTTTTGAAAAAAATTGCTAAATCTCCACTGGAAGTAAAACAAATAAACACTAAAAACAGGAACCCCTAAATATAGCACATCTTTTTGCCAACTAGTATGCACAATATAAAGTGGAAGAGAGATGATTTCAAGTTTAAATCTATGATAATGCCAAAATTGGTAAAAATATCATAGGATCTGGCAGGTGCTCTAATATGCGTTAAACAAAACAGCTCTAACCACGGCCAACAAACTCACCCGGGACCTGAACCTGGGGCCAAAATCAGCCATTTTAGAAATTCTAGCCGAGGTGGAAATGGTCCCTTATATTAAGATCTTTATACCCTTGGCATTGGTGATAGTCACAAGAGACATAGGGCCTCGTTCCGAGGTCGGCGGTAACCCGCTGTTGCGACTGGCGGGTTGTCTACCCCGTAACACTGGATCCACCGCCTGACTTCCTGGTGCAACCGGGACTTTAAAAGTCCCAGCGGAGCAGGAAGTCAGGCGGCAGGTTCTGTAAGTCCCCATTCCCATAGAGTCCGTTAGGACTCTATGGGAATGGGGACTCGGAAGCACCGGCACTGTTGCTTATGGTGCTGCTGCTTCCATGGCAACTCTGCCTGCTGGGGCCGCTGCGCCCTGCAGGACCAGACTTGTCGGACGCAGCGGCCCTGGCAAGCAGACTCGTAGTGTGCCAGTCCGGAAACAAGGGTGCTGGTACGTTTACTGGCACCCTTGTTTCCGGACCGCCACACTCGTAATGAGGCCCATAGTCATAACAATTGTGTGAAGTGCCCCCCTCCTGACAATCTCAGCTGAATACGTGCTATGGACCAATGCATGGTACGCAATGTAAAGGGGTCCTGAACAAGCGTCGGGAAAATATAAGGAAGGTGCAGTGGATATTTTGGAATGTGACTAAGTTGCAAACTCAAACGATAATAGACAGAGTCGTTGTGCCGAGAGAGGGGTAGGGATCCGAGTAGGGGGGGGGGGGGCAAGAGTGTATTCTTTACATTTGAGGCAAACAAAGATGTATGTTTCAAATATGCAATTGTCTTCTGCTGTTTTCTGTTTTTTGACATGATCATACATACAGAAAACATGAAATCGGATTTAAAAACAATTATTCAAATATTGCAATATACCTTCCACTGGAAGCCCCCCTCTCTGCAGGTTCATACTTGCCTCATCCATCCCTTCCGAGGTCCAAAATCTGATATCTTTTAAGAATCCTGCTTTATTTCTGCATGTCATAATGCACACAGCATTGGTACCTGACACTGCTTTTCTTGGTGTTAATCCCACATTGCACCAATCTCCTTCAACATGAGGCTTAGTTGTCAGATTACACATAAATGTTTGGACCTACCATTCTGCCTCCCACCCGGCGCAATGGAGCACTGAACATATCACCTCCTGATAGCTACAATTCAGTCTTTATTCCCTTACTGATCTATTTAACATGTACTTAACTTAATTTCGGTTGCTCCTGGTCCACTTAATTTGCACTTAAACTGTTGTTTGGAAATTAACAGCGTGTGATCAGAACAGCAAGACTTCTATCACTCCCTAAACTTCCTCTAACCAAGCACCTGATGCCCCTCTGGGAAACTCTAAGTTCCCCAAGCTCACTATGCCCTTCTCTGTCCCCCCTATTTCTCTCTAGCGTAGCCACCACCTATTCCCATGTCTGTCCCACTACTTCTCTGATGCCCCCTCCCCTCTGTTGCTATCCTCATTCTCCACTCTCAAAGTAAATGGCACCCGGCTGTCCATCTCCACTCATGCACTAGCCACTCCAACCTCATCTGCCCTGTTATGATCTAGTTCCCACAGCCACTCCTCCACCTAGCCCCTCATACCCCATCACCCTTCTGGCCTGCTCTGGAGCTCCTGTGATGGCTGTTCGAGAAATGTGGCTCTAGCCTATGGACCGGCTACACTTGCCACACTCCACCTTGAACTTGTCACATTTTCTCACGCCCGCTATCTTTCAAACAAAGATACTGGTGTTGTCTAAATGATCAGCAAGAACACAGCATCACCCCCAATTACCCCTTTGACTTTACCCGCTCTTCCTTGGAACACATCTATGTCCAGCTCCTCATCCACCTCTTTTATTATTATCTTCTCATGTACTCCCCACCTGGCACCCAAACACCCTTATTCACTGATGTAGAACGAATACATGATTGCGTTCCAGGTGATGTCCCTTTGGTCAATGTCTGTGATCTCAATCTCCCCAGCAGGACCATGACACATCAACTACAGCCTTCTTCTACTTTCTACAACCATTATCTGATAAGCCGGCATAACCTTCTTACTCACATTCATGGACTCCCTTGACTTCATCTTCCTATCCTCTTCCCTACACTCCCCTGCCCTTTCTATAACTTCTTCTCCCTGTGATAACTCACTTATTCACGACATCATTTTTGTTCATCCAATCCCACTCACCCATCCCTTATCTATCACCAAGAAGAAGCTGACTCCATGGTGTAATTCCAAGACCACGTTAAGTCCTCCTCCAAGAGCTTTCTACTAGATTTGCCCACTTATAACAGATACGCCTTCAATGAGTTCAACATTGCACTGTTCACAATCTTCAACTATCAATATCCTGCTCACCTCTTCACCTCTCATCACCCCTTTCATGTATTTGTCTGGCACCCAACAAATGCAGACCTCCCTGCATCTCAACAGACACTTTTGAGTGAAAGATGACTCCACGACTCTTGAACCTATCTATGAAGGTTTTCGCCCTGCCCAAATTACTGCCTCAACTCTGACAACTCTTCATACTTTATCAACTTCATATTGTTTCTCTGCTGCCACTCTTAAAAACTTTCCATGACCCTTCAAGACTTGCTCTCCTTCCCAAAAAACCAATGATTGCTTCCCACGTTTCTTCCAAAATTACACAAATACGAGATACCTTGTTGATCCTCCTTTCTCTTCCACATCCTACATTCTTCTCTCCACCTCCTATCTCCCCACACTCTCCTCCCTACCCTACTTCTCCGCACTATAGAACTCTTATCCATCCTCCACTGAGCAAACCCATCCTCTGCTCCCATTGATCACTTTGCAACACAAACAATCAACGCACTTGCTCCTGTTACCCCCTCTTACCTCTCCTCTCTATTCAAGCTCTACTTCTCAACAGAGATAATGTAGCCACTGTAAACCTCATAATTAAAAGAATATTGCTGACCCAAACAATCCCTTGTTACGGTGGACCCATCTTTCTCCTGCCCCACCACTCCTGAGACCTTGAGCATGTTGACGTTAACTGCACTGTCTGCTACCTTGAGGACCACTCTTTCTGTGATCCTCTCCAATCAGGTTTCCACGCAAACCACTGAAGAGAAATTGCTCTCACCCACACCTCCAACTTTCTAACAACTGTGCAACACTCACCTCGATTCTCAATTCTCATCATACATGATCTCTCTACAGCATTTTACACAGGGACCACCATTCCTCTTAACCCTCTCCTCTCTTGTCTTCAAGGGCACCGGACTAGACTGGATAGCTTCACACATCTCTAACCACTCCACACCCATCTCCTGGAACTGTAACACTTCCATTCCCCAATAATCCATCCTCAGCCCACTCCTCTTCACACTCTACACCAAATCACTATGGAAACTCACATCATCATTTTGCTTTCTCTCCTTACTCGAGACACCCGGATCTTGCTACTTTCCCTCTGTCACCGCTAACATCTCTGAAAGCATCACCAGCTGCCTTCCAGCCATTCAACACTAGCTGGTGCTAGATTTCCTAATGCTAAACTCCTCCTGACATCATCTCCCCTTCACTCAAGCCTCACACAACTTTGAGGCCCTCTGACAGTGACCAGAGTCTCCAATAGTTTATTACAGCTGCTGCCAGGACTGTGAGAATGAACTTCCTCAATATTAGGAGAATTCAACCCTACCCACCACTCGGCCAAACGTCCAATCTCTAGTCTTGTGCCAAGCCGACTTGACTATTGTTAAAGCTTACTCCTTGGTCAATCAATCAATAACGTTATTGCAGTAAACAAAATACCATAGAATCCAAATATGAAAAACAAATCATCTGTCTTCCACACTACTCTTCGCTCCCTCTGAGAAAATCTTAAACTTCGATACACGCACCCAGTACACCCTAACCAGATCCTCTTTTCTTTGCCATCACCACACTGGATGGCTCCCGAAGCAGACTCGCTCTCTCCCCAAATCTACAAATCTGTTCATGGTCTGTCCCACTTCTACCATGCCAACTGCATCCCTCCATATTGTTCTTCTCAAATTCTGTGGTTTTCCTCCCTCCTTAAAATGTTTCTCCCTCACCACCATTGCTCCTTCTCCCACTCTTGCACTTTCTCCCTACTCGCCCCCCCCATGCCTTTAGCCTGCCCTCCCCAGACATCATAGTATCATAGCTAGCCTTGCTGTGGAACTGTACAAGACCAGACTTAGGGGCCGATTCATGGAACAAACGTGCGCCGAAAATCTACGCGCAAGCAGGTGCAAGCAGGCGCAAGCGGAAAAAAAGATTCATGGAAGTCCCTGCGCGTGTCTTCCTCGGGATGTGCGCCAAACCCGTGAATGGCGCACACGTCACTGCAACATCGTGAAAGGCATGCGCGACGCGCACAGTGAAAGCGCACAACCGCAGCGCACACACCAGAAAGTGGGCGTGACATGGGGCGTAACGCGCGGAATGGGGAACAACGCGCGAAAATAAGGGCGTAACTGGGGATGTACTGCAGGGAAGCAGACGGAACGCCCACACGCACTCGAACCACACGTATTCATGGAATCGAATAGGGCAAAGCCACGCACAGCCAAAGACACGCACAAGCTGAAACACGGCCGCCACACGAAGGCAGGCGGTAGAGTCCCAGCGCATCAAAAAAGTGGCGCGCGGGAAGTTAAATACGCGATTGAGCGGGTACGTGGATTTCAGGGGTGCGCGAGAAATTCTACACGCGATTGGCCTGGGTACGTGTATTACAGGGGTGCGCGAGAAAATCTACACGCGATTGGGCTGGGTACGTGGATTTCAGGGGTGCGCGAGAAAATCTACACACGATTGGCCTGGGTACGTGTATTACAGGGGTGCGCGAGAAAATCTACACGCGATGGGCCTGGGTACGTGGATTTCAGGGGTGCGCGGGAAGTTCCACACGCGATTGAGCGAGGTACGTGTATTCCGGGGGTGCGCGGGAAGTTACACACGGGATTGAGCGGGGTACGTGTATTTCGGGGGTGCGCGGGAAGTCAAATATGCGATTGAGCGAGGTACGTGTATTCCGGGGGTGCGCGGGAAGTTACACACGCGATTCGGCTGGGTACGTGGATTTCAGGGGTGCGCGGGAAGTTCCACACGCGATTTGGCCGGGTACGTGGATTTCAGGGGTGCGCGGGAAGTTCCACACGCGATTGAGCGAGGTACGTGTATTCCGGGGGTGCGCGGGAAGTTACACACGGGATTGAGCGGGGTACGTGTATTTCGGGGGTGCGCGGGAAGTCAAATATGCGATTGAGCGAGGTACGTGTATTCCGGGGGTGCACGGGAAGTTACACACGCGATTCGGCCGGGTACGTGGATTTCAGGGGTGCGCGGGAAGTTCCACACGCGATTTGGCCGGGTACGTGGATTTCAGGGGTGCGCGGGAAGTTCCACACGCGATTGAGCGAGGTACGTGTATTCCGGGGGTGCGCGGGAAGTTACACACGGGATTGAGCGGGGTACGTGTATTTCGGGGGTGCGCGGGAAGTCAAATATGCGATTGAGCGAGGTACGTGTATTCCGGGGGTGCGCGGGAAGTTACACACGCGATTCGGCCGGGTACGTGGATTTCAGGGGTGCGCGGGAAGTTCCACACGCGATTTGGCCGGGTACGTGGATTTCAGGGGTGCGCGGGAAGTTCCACACGCGATTGAGCGAGGTACGTGTATTCCGGGGGTGCGCGGGAAGTTACACACGGGATTGAGCGGGGTACGTGTATTTCGGGGGTGCGCGGGAAGTCAAATATGCGATTGAGCGAGGTACGTGTATTCCGGGGGTGCGCGGGAAGTTACACACGCGAATGAGCGGGTACGTGTATTTCGGGGGTGCGCAGGAAGTTCCACACGGGTACGTGGATTTCAGGGGTGCGCGGGAAGTTCCACACGCGATTTGGCCGGTACGTGGATTTCAGGGGTGCGCAGGAAGTTCCACACGCAATATGGCCGGGTACGTGGATTTCAGGGGTGCGCGGGAAGTTCCACACGCGATTGAGTGGGGTACGTGTATTCCGGGGGTGCGCGGGAAGTTCCACACGCGATTGAGCGGGGTATGTGTATTACAGGGGTGCGCGGGGAGCAGCACACGTGAATTGCACGTGTGGGTCCTCCCAGGTGTACCCTCTACACCCTCCACGGCCCCTGCAGGTGGCTCACACCACAGGGGCCTACCCAGCACATGTCCTGCAGGCACCCCATCCACCATGCCCATGCCCACCAGCCAACCCACATATCAACTAGCACTACTGCCCACCAACGCATGTCCCCCTGCACCCCCAGCCACCAGGGGCACCCTCCACCAGGCCCCCACCCATGTCTCCCACCACCCCCACCCACCAGCCACCAGGGGCAGCCTCCACCAGGCCCCCACCCATGTCTCCCACCACCCCCACCCACCAGCCACCAGGGGCAGCCTCCACCAGGCCCCCACCCATGTCCGACTCATGTCTCCCACCACCCCCACCCCCCAGCCACCAGGGGCAGCCTCCACCAGGCCCCCACCCATGTCTCCCACCACCCCCAGCCCCCAGCCACCAGGGGCAGCCTCCACCAGGCCCCCACCCATGTCTCCCAGCACCCCTACTCCCCAGCCACCAGGGGCAGCCTCCACCAGGCCCCCACCCATGTCTCCCACCACCCCCACCCCCCAGCCACCAGGGGCAGCCTCCACCAGGCCCCCACCCATGTCTCCCACCACCCCCACCCACCAGCCACCAGGGGCAGCCTCCACCAGGCCCCCACCCATGTCCGACTCATGTCTCCCACCACCCCCACCCCCCAGCCACCAGGGGCAGCCTCCACCAGGCCCCCACCCATGTCTCCCACCACCCCCACCCCCCAGCCACCAGGGGCAGCCTCCAGCAGGCCCCCACCCATGTCTCCCAGCACCCCCACCCCCCAGACACCAGGGGCACCCTCCACCAGGCCCCCACCCATGTCTCCCACCACCCCCACCCCCCAGCAGTGCAGGGGCAGCCTCCACCAGGCCCCCACCCATGTCTCCCACCACCCCCACCCCCCAGCCACCAGGGGCAGCCTCCACCAGGCCCCCACCCATGTCTCCCACCACCCCCACCCCCCAGCCACCAGGGGCAGCCTCCACCAGGCCCCCACCCATGTCTCCCACCACCCCCACCCACCAGCCACCAGGGGCAGCCTCCACCAGGCCCCCACCCATGTCCGACTCATGTCTCCCACCACCCCCACACGCCAGCAGTGCAGGGGCAGCCTCCAGCAGGCCCCCACCCATGTCTCCCAGCACCCCCACCCCCCAGCAGTGCAGGGGCAGCCTCCACCAGGCCCCCACCCATGTCTCCCACCACCCCCACCCACCAGCCACCAGGGGCAGCCTCCACCAGGCCCCCACCCATGTCCGACTCATGTCTCCCACCACCCCCACCCACCAGCCACCAGGGGCACCCTCCACCAGGCCCCCACCCATGTCCAACTCATGTTCCCCACCACCCCCACCCCCCAGCACTGTGGGGCACCTGCCAGCAGGCCCCCACCCATGTCCAACTCATGTCTCCCACCCCCCAGCACTGTGGGGCACCTGCCAGCAGGCCCCCACCCATGTCCAACTCATGTCTCCCACCACCCACACCCCCCAGCACTGTGGGGCACCTGCCAGCAGGCCCCCACCCATGTCCAACTCATGTCTCCCACCCCCCAGCACTGTGGGGCACCTGCCAGCAGGCCCCCACCCATGTCCAACTCATGTCTCCCACCACCCCCACCCCCCAGCACTGTGGGGCACCTGCCAGCAGGCCCCCACCCATGTCCAACTCATGTCTCCCACCCCCCAGCACTGTGGGGCACCTGCCAGCAGGCCCCCACCCATGTCCAACTCATGTCTCCCACCCCCCAGCACTGTGGGGCACCTGCCAGCAGGCCCCCACCCATGTCCAACTCATGTCTCCCACCCCCCAGCACTGTGGGGCACCTGCCAGCAGGCCCCCACCCATGTCCAACTCATTTTCCCCACCCAACATGTCATCACAGTCCAGATCCCTGGTCTCTATGGTCAGCCCCCAAATGCAAAACACCCACCCGAGTATTGCATCCACCCACTCATATTTTGCAATTACATCACAGAACACCAATTGCAAGTTCCAAAACAAACACATGTCCCTCACATACAACCAATGGGTGTCAGTGATTCTCAAAACACATAACATGAAATGCATGAAAACAATGAGATACCACACTTTGAAGTTCAACAAAAAAATAATGTATTAAAGGAAAGATGAATAGAAACAAAAATGAAGAAACAGAAATGTGAATGGAAAAAAATGAAAAGAAGCATGTCCGTTCAAAACTTAAAAAAATAAAGAATATAGAAATCCAAAGTAATGTAGTATAAAGTCAATGTCCACCAAACAAAATCCAATGTGAAATAAAAATAATAAGCCATTGATCCATGGAGAATGTTAAAAAAGAAAGTATGTACAAGTCCACAACTATGTACAATGCAAGAAGCCAGGGTCCATTATCCCAACAAAATAAAGGAAACCTAACTAACTACACTAACTAATAAAAAAAACTATATACAAAAATGTGGCCAATGTCCAAAAGGTCCAAATGAAATAAAAACAAAAATGAAACTTAACACTATCTACATAACTATGTACAAGGGCAGCGGGCTAGTTCCACGGCTCACTTCTGGATGTGCCGGGCCGGGGCATCATCGAACTCCTCCTCAATGTCCCGGAGGCGGTCCTCCTCCATGGCCCCGAGGGTCCGCAGGGCCGTCGACGTGTCCACCTCCAAAGCCCTGCGGATTGCCTCGAGGCACTCGACCCGCCTCAGGGCCCTCTGCATGGAGTTCTCCGCCCTGACCATAGAGAGCCGTGCCTCTTCCGCCCGCTGCCGCTCCGCATCTATGGCGTGGCCCAACCGCTGCCACACGGAAGACACATTTAGTCCTGGGTCCTCCTGCCCTCTGGCCGATGCCTGCCCCTCCGATGTCGAAGGCCCCGAGCCTTCATGGCTCCCACCATGGTGCTGCTGCTGCTGTGCCTCTGCCCCTGCACTGCCTCCTGCTGCCTGCACATCCTCCGCCGGCTGGGGTGCAGTCGTTGACGTGGCCACCCCTGCTGGACGTCCGACTCCCGACTGTGGCAGGGATGCCTCCTCCACCAGCCTGGCCGCACCGTCAGAGGCAGCTCCACAGGGCACCCAGGTGACTGATGGGTGGGAAGATGGCACAGAGTACGACTGGCGCGTAGGGGGTCCAGCTGAGGAGGGGGTCGTGGCAAGCCCCATCAGACGGAGGAATCCGGCCTGGGTGACCTGTCCCAGCAGGCTGACGTGGTCAACGAGCCATTCGAGATGACGTGCAGTCTCTTCATGAAAAGACTGCAGGTCACCTCGCATGGCCCGTTGACGCAACGCCACACCAGCCAGGACAGGCTCAACCCGGGCCTGGATAGCCACGTCCGCAGGCAGAGGAAGGCCAGTTGACGTCAGCTCATCCCCTGCCTGAAAACTGGTCTGGACATAGGCATCCCTGCTGGTGCAAGATGATGCAGGGACAGGATCAGGGACAGGATTGCACACAGGCACCTCCGCGGCGGCCTGTGCTGCCTCCTGTCCCTGGTCCTGCACTGCACCACTAGCACCAGTGGGATCCCCACCCCCAGACCCCGTCTGCGGTGCTTGCACGGCCTCCTCCTCCACCAAACCCCCCCACCAACCTGGATGACTCTGTGCCATCTTCCCCCGTTGGGCCCTGTGGGGTCCCAGCTGCCCCTTCTGCTGCCGAGGAGTCCAACTGCAACCTCCGCCTCTTGGACCTCCCCCCGGCAGCTGCGGCCTGGGACGCGGCTCCGGACTCCTCACTCCCCGACGAGATGACAACATGGGAGGGGAGCCGGGCCTTGCGTCTCCGGCTGGCGGTGGGATCCCCGCCGCTGTGCTCCACAGCACCTTCTCCGCCCTCTTCATCAGTTGACGCTGCAGACAGGGAGAAACAAAACACACGCATCAGGGCACTGTACAATGGACACATACACACATGACAGTTGCACATGAGTGGCATTGGCAAACCTCAGACATGTCATCACGATCACCAACACACATGTCATTACAACTCGCACACACGAGCCATACCACAGCCATTTCGCAACTGCCAACACCATCCATACACATACAACAGCATGAGCAGACAAAGGTGAGCCAGACATCACATGTAACACATGAAGTGCACCACACATGTACACACACCACCACACTTGCATGCATGTGTACACATCTGCCAAGTGTCGCAGTGTTCAGACGGGCATCCATGTCACATCTGCCCATCAGGCTTCCACTTAAAGCTGTCACATGCATCCATGTTGCATCACTGTTGCACCCTTGTCAAATACACACACATGCACATGTACACAGCGCTGATACATGCAGCTGAAAACAACATACATGGGTGACATCACGGACATGTCTACTCACATACACATTCATACAAACTTGTGTGCCCACACAACTGCATATGGCATGCAAGCCCACACACACAGGCACCATCCATGTCTCACACATTACAGCCCTCGCATGTGTCAGCCCCACGGCCCTGTACACCTGCACCCATACTCGACCCCATACAAACAGATGTGCAACCTGCACACTACTGAACAATCACCACACGCACTGCTCACAATCAGGATGCATGTACACTCACCGCTCGACTCCAGACGGGTCTGCCTCTCAAGGACCTGGACGTGGAGCGCTGGGGATATGCGTTCCAGGACCCTCATCTGTTCTTCCGACAAGTGGCCCCGGCGCCCCTTGGCATCCGCTGCCTTCAAGAGGCGCCGGGCCTTGTTCAGGGTCCTGGACCTGAAGTCCTCCCAGCGCTTCTTGACATGTTGGAAGTCGCGGACTGCCACCCCCTCCGCGTTGATGGCAGTCACGATGTCAGTCCAGATCCGAGTCCGTCCTTCCTTGTCGGCGCGGGAACTTCCGAAGAGGGCATCATACTGCCCCAGGACTTGCTCCACCAGGACACCAACTTCGGTGGCACTGAAGCTGGTGCCCCTCTGCCTCTCTGGCCGGGGGTTGTCAGTGGTCACAGATGGAGTTTGCCCCGACATGACAACCCCAGAGGCAGGAGTGGGTGGGCAACTGGGTCCTGGGGCTGGGCTGTGGAGCGATGGAATCCCAGTCGGGAGTCTTTGGTTCCAGCAGGGGTGGTCACACCAACAGCACCCCTGGCTGATGTGCAGGCAGCAAATGGCAGGGCACGTGGGCAGCAGGCAGTCAGGCAGCAGCAGATGGCAGGTGGGAGCGTGCTCGGGGCTCTGGGGGGCAGTAGTTCGGCCTTCTGGGCAGGAGCGTGGTCTTCCGTGTGCTTACGCGTGGCCAGCTTGATACGGAGTGATTTGGCACGTGAAAATTCTGCACGTCAGCGTGTAATTCGAGGAAAGGCCCTTAGCGCGTAAGCGCGTCTGCACGCATACGCATTTTCATTGGACCAAAGGCCCTCAGCGCGTGAGCGCGTCTGTGACGTGACGTGCGAGGGAGTATCCCTCATTGCACGTGATGACAGTACACACGTGGATTCCAACCAATCGCGTGTGAAAGTTAACGGGACCCCGGAACACACGTACCCAGGCCAATGGCGTGTGGAAGTACCCGCGCACCCCGAAACACACGTACCCAGGCCAATGGCGTGTGGAACTACCCGCGCACCCCGAAACACACGTACCCAGGCCAATCGCGTGTGGAACTACCCGCGCACCCCGAAACACACGTACCCAGGCCAATGGCGTGTAGACTTTCTCGCGCACCCCTGAAATCCACGTACCCAGGCCAATCGCGTGTAGACTTTCTCGCGCACCCCTGAAATCCACGTACCCAGGCCAATCGTGTGTAGACTTTCTCGCGCACCCCTGAAATCCACGTACCCAGGCCAATCGCGTGTAGTTTTTCTCGCGCACCCCTGAAATCCACGTACCCAGGCCAATCGCGTGTAGACTTTCTCGCGCACCCCTGAAATCCACGTACCCAGGCCAATCGCGTGTAGACTTTCTCGCGCACCCCTGAAATCCACGTACCCAGGCCAATCGCGTGTAGTCTTTCTCGCGCACCCCTGAAATCCACGTACCCAGGCCAATCGTGTGTAGACTTTCTCGCGCACCCCTGAAATCCACGTACCCAGGCCAATCGCGTGTAGTTTTTCTCGCGCACCCCTGAAATCCACGTACCCAGGTCAATCGCGTGTAGTCTTTCTCGCGCCCCCCTGAAATCCACGTACCCAGGCCAATCGCGTGTAGACTTTCTCGCGCACCCCTGAAATACACGTACCCAGCCCAGCCGCGTATGGAAACACCCGCACACCCCTGGAATACACGCTCCCAGCTCTGCGTTTGCTGCTGCCCTTTGCGCTGGGTTGGGGATTTTGATGGCTTTTCCCTGCGCGAGAGGCGTTCTTGGAGGCGTAACTGGCGCTGCTGCAGGGTCGCTGCGCAACTGTGCGCCACGGCTGGTTTTGGTGGCTGGAATCCATGAATACGCTGTGCGCGGAAATGGATTTTAGCGCACGCGGCTGGCGCAGGGATTCGCACGCGCACACTGTGCGCCAGCCGCGTGCGCCACTTGTGCGCTGAATTCTATGAATCGGCCCCATAAGCTCTACCTTGATGACCAATCAAATGTATGACGACACAGTCAGACCGCCCACGGATAGAATAAACTTCACAGAAGCTAACATTAGAAACACCAGTAGCGTGGAACTAAATGACAAAAAATAAACGACCTACACCGGGTAGAACCGACAAACTCTGCTCTGATTAAAATGTCTTTACTAAATACTAGACCGCTTAGCAAACATGCCACGGATATACATGATTATGTCCAGGAAGAGAATGTGGATATAATTGGTGTAGACATGGCTCAATGACTCCTGTGGTCCCAAGATATGCCTGGCCACTCCCTCAGGGTATAATTTCAGTGGGAAATCCCGTTCCCAAGGTATTGGTGGAGGTGTGGCTTTTCTGATAAAATCTGGCCTACACGTTTTTGAATGCCCCATTGAATGTGGGAATTTCGAAACAATGCACCTAATGAGAATTACTGCATGAATATAATTTTGATTTACCGTCCCCCAGAGGCTATGCCAGCCTTTACAGAAGAACTGACACATCTACTTGGCCCCCTAAACAAACCTAACTGCGCTACAATTCTACTTGGAGACATAAATTACTGGTTGGGTAACTCAGAGGACAAGGACGCCTACGAGTTTGAAAGCCATCTTAAATATTTAGATTTCCTAGACCTTAACACAGAGTCAACTCACTCGGGTGGCAACATCCTGGATTGGGTTATCACCAGAAACATTTTAATGGAAATTACAAACACCAGACCGTGCCCATGGTCTGACCCCTACTTTGTAGAGTGTGATATAGGTCAGCCCAACAAGCCTTTCAAGGTGCATAATCAGCCAAAAAGTATTGTCAGCAGAAACCTAAAAAGGATAACTCCAGTTGACATAGAAATGTGTTTCAGTCAGATGATGGCTCCCACATCAGACACTGATCCCCCTACAATCTTGGTAGAGGTGTACAATAACACATTAAACCATCTCTTGGATAGAGAGGCTCCTCTTAAATCCAAGATGATCAGAGATAGAGCATGTAAACAACTATGGTACAGTTCCACTTTAGCTTGGGAAAAAAGAAAGGCGGAACGTAGATGTAGAACAACTCAAACTAAGGAGAACAAGGAAAAATGGAAAGCTTTATAAAAGACATATAAAGATCTTGTTAATGAGGAAGGATGTAATTTTTTCAATCAAGAAATAGAGGATGCCAAGAATAATTCCAAACAATTGTTCGAAAACCCCAAACAGCAGCCCTTGTCAACACCACACCCACACTTGACGCCTTTAATATGGTGCAGAAGCCCTTGTCAACACCACACCCACCGTTGACGCCTTTAATATGGTGCAGCAGCCCTTGTCAACACCACACCCACACTTGACGCCTTTAATATGGTGCAGCAGCCCTTGTCAACACCACACCCACCGTTGACGCCTTTAATATGGTGCAGCAGCCCTTGTCAACACCACACCCACACTTGACGCCTTTAATATGGTGCAGAAGCCCTTGTCAACACCACACCCACACTTGACGCCTTTAATATGGTGCAGCAGCCCTTGTCAACACCACACCCACACTTGACGCCTTTAATATGGTGCAGCAGCCCTTGTCAACACCACACCCACACTTGACGCCTTTAATATGGTGCAGCAGCCCTTGTCAACACCACACCCACACTTGACGCCTTTAATATGGTGCAGAAGACCTTCGCAAAAATAATTGAACTGCACGCACAAGCATTTTCGATCTCACGTAGGGTACTATCTATACTCCAACACTGGTCTACCCTAAAGAAAAACGAACAGGTGCCCTTTTCTCCTTCAGTCACATATCGAAGGATGAAATGCTTGTGGTGCTTAAATGTATGCACCCTACACACTGCCCAGGTGAGATACTCTCCTCTAAACTTATCTTGCAAAACCCTAATATCTTTTCCCCCTTTCCAGACTCGATTCGTTAACTCATCCTTCGATTACAGAAATGTACCAGACATCATTAAACATGTAGCGGTTACACCACTGCCCGAAAAACCTGGCTCCTGCGTAAAAGATCAGAGTAATCTGTGCCCTTTTACAAACTCGCTGTTCCTGCTGAAGGTTGACAAATTAGCCACATCTCAGCTGCAACAACATTTGGAAAATGCTAATATCTTCCAGCCCAAACAATACGGTTTCTGTGCCCACTACGAACTGAAAGGCCCTACCTAAGCTCCAAACACATATGCTGAACCTGATCTGCTCATTCTGTTAGACTTATCAGCTGCGTTTGATTTGGTTGATCACGGCCGTTTGCTGGATTGCCTAACTGCCTATGGGGAGTGCTCTAGTGAGGCGGTGGATTGGATTAATTCTTTTCTGAGCAACAGAAGCTCACGTGTATGCTGGGAGAGGTCTCTTCAAGCCCAGAGCAAATACACTTTGGGGTTCCACAAGGCGCGTGCTTGTCTCCGACCTTGTTTAATTTATATCTCAGGACTCTCTGTGACCTCCCTACCATCTTCGATGTCCATTTTTCCAACTATGCTGACGACACCCAGCTCATTATGGAGCTGAGTGGTGATTACACCTCCAATTCAATCAGTGTTAGGAATCGTGAAGGGGTTTCCATCCATCCGTCACGTCCCTTACGGCATTTGCTTACCAGATCACATAATCCATGCACATAGTTATGCCTACTGCCCCGTTACAAACAATCAAGACATGTCTCGCTACAATCTCGTCGTTATGTTCAGAAGACTTCACACGGTAGAAGACAGACTTCCTTTGCTAGGCGATGGCGGTTGCAATGGAGATTGGGGTGTAAGCAGTAATTCTGTGCTACGTCACACGCACGTTAATATCATGTGACTTTAGATTCTTAAACCCTTTCGAACGAGTGACCGGTACTTCTGATTGAATGAAGTGTGTTATGTTTTTGCTTGCTCGAGATTCTAAGTGTTTTGTTTCCTGACTCTTGGCTCACTCCATGAACTCTGTCTTTTTTTGCTCTGGTTCTGCTAAGCTAATCCTTGGATCCTGTCATTCTTTGAACTCTGGTGTGCTTGTTTCGTTTACGCTTCAATCTGTTTCCTGGTTACCTTTCTCTGACTATTTACTGGATACTCCTGTTACCGACCCGGACCTCCATAAGGATTGCACTCGCCTGCCGCTTTTCTGCACAAAGACTGGATACTTCTGTTGCCGACTCGGACCTCCGTAAGGATTGAACTCGCCTTCTGCTTTTTTGCATAAAGACTGGAACATCCTGTTGCCGACCCGGAAACTCCATTGGACTGTTTTGATTCTAGGACCCTACTTGCTACACAAACTACCACATAAGATTGGAAGGCACTCTTCTCACTACTCCGCCCCGGTACAGACTAGAGACTTCCTGTGTACCTTGGGAGGGTGCAGTAGTGAGCGTCCTCGTTTCGTCGGGCGTTTTGTGGACTTCCTAACCCTAGACGTCTGCGTGCCGTCGGGAATAGCCTTTTCCCATATTGGTGCTTTCAGTTCTTATATGTAGCAAGTGTCATCCGTTGCAGCCGACTTCATAGTTGTGACATCTCAACTGGGGTAAGAAGCATTTGTCTATTCTTCCTTATTCTTGAATTTCATTCTAGCCTTGTTTGATCATTTCTATATTGCTCTTTCTGCTCCAGATATTCCCTGCCTCCTTGGCTGCCTGTTGATTATTTATCCAGTGTTTACTACCAGTGTGGTGTTATACAATCTTCATCCTATCAACAGAGAGGAGGTTAGTTGTAGTTACACACATTATTTCTTGTTCTTGCTTACAGAAAGGGTTGTTGCTAATTTTGATCTTCCTTTCCGGTTCTAGGAGGTTGCTGCGCTCGTTTGGGTCCATTCTTCCAAATAATAGCTCCCTGGGTAGTGGTTTTCATCCATACACAGGGTTACATTGTTGGGTAGAATAATCATCTGCACGATGTGGGCAAGTTACAAGGCATTCCTGACAATCAGCCTTACAAACATCCATGATCTTGTTAAAAGATGGATGGCCCAAAAGTGGCGGTGTTTAAATCCAGCCAAGACCAAGCTGATAATTTTTGGGTCTACTCAAGCAAGATCGAAGCTACATCCTAACTATCTCATCTGTCTACTGAAAAGAACCAGATCAAAATCTTGGTCAAAGTTAAAACATTGGGCGTCCATATTGATGCCTCACTAAGCTCCGAGACGCAGGTGGACGGCATCGTAGGGAACACTCAGTACCACTTGAAAGTGCTAAGGCATGTGAAACCATTTCTCTCTCAGAAGAATCGTGCTTCCTTGGTTAGGACAATTATTATGCCACATATTGATTATTGCAACGCTCTCCTGATTGGAGCAAGTAATAATAGCTTAAAGAGACTCCAAACAATATAAAATGACTCAGTTCGTGTTGGTTGTGATATGTGATATCTCAAACCGAGAACATATTACGCAGGCTGGGAAGGGACTTCACTAGATGAGTGTGGCAGCAAAAGTACGTTTCAAGGCACTCTCAGTGGCCCATAGTTGTATTTTTGGCAACACCCCTGTTTTCTCGAGGACAAAATAAAACTCTACATTCCTCAGCGCCATCTTTGCTCCATTTCAGGCGGTTTACTGTCCATTCCCAGATCTAACTACCTTACACTGGAACTCACTACTATTAGAACTACGCCTGGTAATGTGCTACCCAAAGTTTAGGAAACATTTAAAAACATTTCTATTTGAATAGCCTCCCCTGAATTGTGCCAAATCTGTGCCAGACCTGTACTGAATCCTTCTGCCCTGTTTGTCCCATCTTTTCTCTTTCTTGGTCTTTGTGTATGTGTAGCGCCCTGATGCCTGTGTGCTTTTGACGTTTAAGAAACAAATACATATATAAATAAATGAATAATACCTATTAACCAGTGAAGGGGCATCTGCCAACCACTGACCTCATCCTATCTCTCCCACTTTACCCCCAGACTCTTGTACCATATGTAAATACGTATGCTGCCATTTCCCAGGGCAGTGGGCCCAGATAGTATCTATTGTTTATATCATCTTACTTGAACCAAAATATCCATCTTTGTTTTTGTAAAGGCACCCTGCCCAGGAACTGCCTTACTTATCTGTATTGCTTCCTCTGTTTATCATTTCTGTCTGAAATAACACCCTTTCTTTGATAAATGCAAAAACCTGGAACTGGTGGGTCCTGTGCATACCAGCTGCCAACAAGCACCTGCAATTTGCTACAGTTACTAGGTCACAGCAGGTAGTCACAGTGAATATCACCCAGGCTTACTAGCAAAGGGAGTCTTGATTCTATTAAAAACAGAGGCAAGCACGTAGAATTGACATTACCAGTTACCAGAGGGCTCATTTCATGTATAATTCTATGAATTTTGCGTACTTGGCACGTGCTGGCCCTTTTGCTCTTGATGTGCGCTTCCAGATGCCAAGTACAATTTACATTGCAGCATGTTGCTGTCAGGCTAATTTGCCGTAAGCTGTTCACATGCATCTGCAAATAACACCTTGCCAATACCGGCTCATCAAAGGGCTGTACAATCAATAATTGTTTACGTTGTGTCTTTTGCTGCAAAGGGAAAAATCAGTAAATGGCCTTATCTTGCAGACTTGCAATAGCCTCCACCTGGGATGCCTCTTTAAACTGATGCTTTTCTGCGCAAGAAGCAGATCAAACTTTCAGGCACCCAGGATGTGAGATGAAGCGAGGCACCCTTGAGACGAAAGCTAGCGACTTATCTCAATAAAATGCAAATTTATAGCCAGGTTGATACATGCGTGGCAATTTAAATTCCCATATCTTAGTACAGAAAAAAAGATAGACTGCATTGAACTGAAAAATGAATGTTACATTAACATACAGAATAATCCACATTTTATTTGAAACGATTTATACTGCCAAAACAAAATCAATATGTGAAGTGAAACGTGTTCTTGAATAGCAGTACTTTGAAAAGCGTGTAATTTATCAAAACACCTTCTAACTAATAATCAGAACTATAGAGAGAGAGAGAGATAGAGAGAGAGAGACACAGAGATTTCTTTAGTAAACTTAACGCAACAAAACACTTGAAATCCAGTACATTGGGAAACTCGGGACTGGCTTAAATTGGCGCATTCCCGTTGATCTCCCCCATAATGCCATATACCCCATAATGCTGCAGCCCTTCACGCTGCAGCCCTTCACAAACAGCAGGCCAGCGTCTCGGCACCCCATTGTCCTGCTGGCTTCCACTCCTGCTGCTCTCTGCTCCTTAGCTTCTAGTGTCCTGACAGCATTCCCAGTTCACTCTCCTCCTTGTGAAAAACCATACCTTTTATAGTTGAAAAAACAGTCAAGTGGAGTCAGGTGTGAATGGTCATTATTGAATGCCTGACCCTGCCTGCCTCTATTAGTGGGACAACTTAAGTTCTTTCTATAGTAGGTTTCCCATACTTTTCCCATGTTGTTTCTATGGGTAATCTTTACTGCTCCCAGTTGCCTCTTCCTCGTCCCGGTATTGCTTGCAAATGGGGAGGGGGTGATGGAAGGGTTTTGGAGGACAGATCTATATCCTACTACTCTATCAGGGAATCGACAATGGACATAGGGAAATCCTCTAGCCTGGTTTTCCCTCAAGAGGATGGTTGCCCCCTTCCATATTCCTGATGGTTGATTTTACAAAAATGAGTCTTGAGGGTATTCCCTGTGATCTAAATTGGTAGAAGATGAATGGATATTAATGTCAGACCTCTGTCTTTGTTTTAGTTGTTTTTTCTTCCTTCCCCACCTTGGGCAATTGACTCTTTCCTTTTTCCCCCTTGGGTCATGGATGACGGGATTTGAATTAGGGAAAATTAGACCTGGGTTAGGGTGACGGGAATCAATGGGCCTCATTACACGGTAGGCGGTAGGGACATACCGTTACCGGTAAGGGATTACCGGTATCGGTAAATCCCCTCCCCAATCACGAACCGGACATACCGCTATTAGCGGCACCGCAAAGTACGGTGGCACTATTAGCGGCAAGTCCGTGAGCGCGCGGCCCCTCAGACCGGAAATAGCGGCATAGCGCTAATATCACGGCATCACGAGCCATGCGTACAAGGCAATACCGGCATGTAGTAGACCCAAAGAACCCTTACCGGCAAGGCGCTAATACCGGCATCGCGAACCACACGTTAAAAGAGCACAGCAGAGTTCCCACCTGCCACAGGTGGACAAAATCAGCACAGGTGGAGGCAATGGAGACTGGCAGCACAAAAGAGCACACCACACCCCTCCCCACACCCATTCCCACACCAAGATGGATGCAATACTAGCAGCATTACATGGGCTAGAGGACATGATTGCTGTGCAGCAGCTACAACAACAGGCAGCACAGAGGAGACGCAGGAGGAGGAGGAGGAGGGCAAGACAGGCGCAGCAAGCACCACCAGTGCACCTAGTGATACCACAGAGGCAGCCACCAATTCCCAGGATCAGAGCCAGTCCAGTCAACCTAACTCCTGAGCAGATACACACCCTGTACCGTCTGGACTGGGATACCATCACCACCATAGTAGACATGATATACAACGACATTGTGAGTCTCATTGACATCCGTACTGCCATCCCCCCTCTACTGAAGGTAGTAACAGTGCTCCACTTCTTGGCCACAGGCACCTACCAGCATACGGTAGGTCAGATGCATGGCATATCACAACCAGTATTCTCACGCACACTGAACCAGGTGCTCGATGCCCTCCTGCAGCACACAAGTCAACACATATACATGCCACGGACTGCCCAGGAGATCTCCAACACCAAAGTTGGCTTCCATTCACTGGCAGGCATCCCAAGTTGCATCGGGGCCATCGACTGTACCCATGTAGAACTGGTGGTCCCACATGCCAATGAGGTAGTGTACCGTAACAGAAAGCAATACCACTCCATCAACGTCCAAATGGTATGTGACTCCAATAAGATCATCACACATTGCTGTGCCCGATATCCCGGTTCAACCCATGATGCAATGGTCCTGCGGAACTCGACAATACCACGATACATGGAGTGACATGCTGGACAACGTTCGTGGCTACTTGGTGAGTAGCAGGCCGACCACATGTCAGTGTGATGTGGATTGTGAGTGGGGGGGGAGATGCATACTCCAACTGGGCGTGAATGGGGGGGGGAGATGCATACTCCAACTGGCCGTGAATGGGGGGGGAGATGCATACTCCAACTGGGCGTGAACTGGTGTCATGAGAAGAATGGACATACATATTTGCATCACTGTACAGTGAGGCAGCCCACAATGGACCAGAGACAAAACCACATGCTGGAAGTGAGTGCCACGGCAAACATATCAATCCATTACGCCAAACAGGCCATTCCAAACAACATGCACACCGCACAACACACCATTCCCCCATTACACAAATCAGCAACATGCATATCAAAATCACAACTGAAATGTACGTTGAACAACATCAGAAATGGTCCGCGCACATGAGTGCATACAAATGGATCCCCTGTAGCCATTGTGGTGAGGCACACCCGTACCCCACCACAGAATTGCCATCAAACAGCATGGGGACATCAACTAAGGAATGGCAGTGTACTAGCAGTGTGGCCACTGGCGTAACAGGGGCCCCCGCAGCCCCCGCGGTGCGGGGGGGCCCGCGGTGTGGGGGGCCCCACCAGCACATGGCTGGGAGGGGGCCCCAGTAAAAAAAAAAAACAAAAAAAATAAATTTCTAAAAAAAAAAAAAGATTCTTTTGAAATTCACTCTGCATTCATAAAGAACATTTCTGTAACAGAAATAATTTCTTTATAAAGGCAGAGTGACTACAAAAAGAAACTTTCTTTTTGAAGTCTGAGGGCCCCCGTACCCCATGACATGGAAGACCCTAGGCTGGAGGCCTCCATGTCATGGGGGGGGGAACCCTATGCCTTCAAAAAGAAATTGTTTGTTTTTGAAGCCACTCAGCCATCATAAAGAAATTATTTTGATTATGGTTCGGTCCTTAACTGAAATAATTTCTTAATGAAGTTATAGTGACTTAAAAAAGAAACAATGGGGCTCATTCTGACCATGCCGGTCCGGAAACAACGGTGCTGGTAAGCTTACAGGCACTGTTTTTTCCGGACCGGCATATTACAGGTCTGCCTGGTGGGGCTGCCGTGCCCGACAGGTCTAACCCTGCCAGACACAGCAGCCACGGTAGGCAGACCTGTCACGGAAGCACCGGCACCGTTAACAATGGTGCAGGTGCTTCTGTGTCCCCATTCCCGTGGAGTCTGGGGTTTAACGAAATTACCGGCACCTGATTTCCCAGCCGCCGGACTTGAAATAGCACGGTGGCACCGGGAAGTCAGGCCATAGTAATTTTTTATGGGTCTGGCGGCAACCCGCCGGTAGCACCGGCACGGTTACCGCTGGACCCGTAATGAGCCCCAATTTCTTTTTTAAGTAATAGGGCCCCCCCTCAACTCCATGAGGTGTGCGTGTATGAGTCTATGGTGAAAGGGTGCACACTCAAATGTATAGCCGGCTGCCTGTGTGTGTATGGTGAAAGGGTGCACACTTAAATGTATGGGTGGCTGTGGGGGTGTGCCTGCATGGTGAAAGGGTGCACACATAAATGTATAGGTGGCTACCTGTGTGAGTGTATGGTGAAAGGGTGCTCACTTAAATGTGTGGATGACTGGGTGTGTATAAGGTGAATGGTGTGTGTGCTTGTGTACAGGGGCACAACAAAACCTTCATTTCGGGGGGGGCTAACCCTTCAAATGTTGGGAGAGGCGCTAACTTCACATGCGGTGGGGAGGGGGAAACTTATTTGTGTGGGCGCATCCAAATTATTTACGCATTTTAATGAGACTATTCTAGTGCAGATTCAATGTTACAAGCAGTTAGCTCTCTCCTATAAGTCTCCTGTTCCCTCTCTACCCTTCCAATCACTCCCCTGGCATGCAAGTACTAAACCCACATCACGATTTCAATCGCCTAAACAATGTGGAATTTGAATGCAGGTACTAACAGTGAAATGCTTTACGTTGGTAATTGCTGGGTTCTTGTTAACAGAAAAAACCAGGTGCCGTTTAAAATCTGTGTCCTGTTCGGTCTGGCAACTGCTCTAAAGGTTAGCCAAGTTGAGTCAATATAGCCCAAAATGTCAGGGGGGGTAGTGCTGAAGCCCAGTCAACTCAATGGTGTTGCACTACTACTTGTGTTTAATGCCTTGCTTACTCCTAGCCCTATTCTTCCTCGTCCCAGTACTTATATACGAGGCAGTACGTGTGTTCGAGGCACTCTGCCTCATACAAAAGTACTGGGAAGAGGTAGAGGTACATGGAGGTAATGCCTGATTTAGCTACCTGTAATCTTCATCACTCCTAGTCCCACTGTTCCTCATCCCAGTACTTACCTATGAGGCAAGGAGCCTCATACGAAAGCTCTGGGACAAGGAAGAGGGACGCAGAGGTAATTCTGGGCCAAGGAGCTGATTGTGGAGGTTGGGGTGGTGGGTGGGAGGGAGAGTGGATGTGTGGGGGGGCAGGATTGTGTGATAAATCATAATGGTTGTCCATGTCCAGGCTAAGCAGGCATGATATGTGGTATTAGTGGCTAGAGAGGCATTTTGATTTAGCCAGTCTAGTCATTCCTCAGTTTGGTATGACTTTCTTTTAACTGGACATTTCTGATGAAGTAGTCCTGCTAACTTTAATTACCTGGCTAGATTGGCATTTGGGTGCTGCCAGTCTAGCCATTTCTTACTGCGGCATTGTATATTTTTCTGGGCATCTGTGATAAAATGATATGATGTGATTGAAGTCCTTTATAATGCGCCTGTACACAAGTGTACACAAGGGACGGATGATAGAGGGAGGACAAGACAAACAATCTCACTAGGCCTTGTGTCATTGTGAGAACGAGAAGTGCAAGGGAAAAGGGAGCAGGGAAGTGCAAGTGAGAGGGGAGGGGAAAACAGGGCAGCAATGCTCTCAGTAAGTGCAGCCAGGGCAGAGAAGCTATTGGTTGTGCAAGGAGAACAATGGACTGCAGGGTTACAGTTACAGCCCCTAAGTGCATGGTAGGCCCGGAGGCAATGCAAGGGTGACCAATCAAGAAAGAGCCTGGACTCAGAGAGACTCTGAGGGTAGCCAAGCAGCCAGTCAGTACAGCAGACATGTAGGTCAGGTAGGTCAGCAGGGGGGGAGAGAGAGCGAAAGCAGCAGAGAAGAGGAAAGCTTTTAGTTGCTTCCGAAACTTCAGGTTGTCTGCCTCAGGTTTGAGAGGGGCAGGGAGGCCATTCCAGTTGGAGGCACCAGCAGAGGAGAGAGGTCTACCCCCACTCTCTGCCTGGAGAAATGTCGAAGCCTTAGAGAGTTGGAGGTAGCTGAGTGAAGGGTTAGAGAAAGAAGGTTTTTTGGAAGAGGGCATTGGATTTAGTGTTGGCACTGGCCCCAGAAAGCCTTGTGGGCAATGCAAAGGTTCTTGAACTTGATCCTTGCAGCCAGTGGAGAGATTTCAGGGCTGGAGAAATACAATCCCAGGGCTTGAGGCCAAGGCTAAGTCTTGCAGTCCTGTTCTGGATTATTTGCATATGAAGGAGACTAGAGGAAGACAGATTGAGAAAGTGGCTGTTGTAGTAGTCCAGCTTAGAGACAGTGAGCTTCTGGTGGAGAGTGAGAAAGGGAAGAGTCCCTTTGAGGAGGAGCAGCTGGTAGTGGGACTTCTTGGTGATGTCCGAGATGTTAGGAGAGAAAGAGAGTGTGGCGTTGAAGATGACACCAAGGTTTTTTGCCTCGCAGGAAGGCAAAGGAAGAGGGCCCAAGGTGGTCTGCTATAGTGAGAGAGGAAACACAGTGGCAAGGGTCCCAATGAGAAGGATCCCTGTCTTACTGGCATTAAGGCAGAGATTGTTGGAGGCGCACCAATCCTGAATCGTGGATAGACAGTCAGGAATGAGCAAGAGAGGAGAGGAGGATGAGGGGAGCCTGAAGGAAAGCTGAGTCATCCGCACAACACTGAAAGTTAGAGGATAAGGTAGAGATCAGGGAGGGCAAAGTGGCCAAGTAGAGGTTGAAAAACCAGCGTGAGAGGATAGAGCCCTGGGGAATGCCACAGGTAGAGAGAGGTGGCGGAGAGAATGGGACCACGATCGACCTGGGAGCGGAGTGGCGGTCCAAGTGGAAGTAGGTCAGTCACTCTAGGGTCTGATCTGTGATGCCCAGGTTCTCACAGAGTCGATTGATCAGGATGGCGATGTTGACCCTGTCGAAAGCAGAGGAAAGATGAAGGATGAGAATAGAAGGAATGCTGGAATCAAGGTTAGAGAGCAGCACAGGTGTTAAGGAGAGCAGTTTCCATGCCTCTGGCAGCTCTGAAGCCAGACTGATGGTCATGGAGACAACCAACAGATTCAGTGTGGAGAGTAAGCTGGGAGATGGCAAGCTTTTCCAAGAGTTTGCTCAGGAAAGGTGGAGATTGAGCGATAGTTTTCCAGCAGGTAGGATCAGCAGACTGCTTCTTGAGGAGTGGGTGCACAAGGGAGTGCTCAAAGGGAGAGGGGAACATTGCAGTGGCGAAAGAGTGATTACAGAAATCGGCCAAGGATGGAGCGAGGGTGTCAATATGGGCTTTGATGGTTCTGGAGGAGCAGCGGAGCACCTGTTTGGATGACACTTTCATAGATCGGACTTGTCTAGAAACCTCGTCAGGTGTTGTCAGAGAGAAAGAGGAAAAAGGAGGAGGAGAGAAGAGATGGCCAAAATGGGCCGAGAGAGGAAGAGGACATAGAGGACAGGATGCCCTGAGATTTAGCAGAGAAATGAGAGGCCAGAGCTGTACAGAGGCCATGGGAGGGAACAGAAGAGGTATAGACCACAACAGGATTGACCAGTTCCTTGCAGATTTTAAAGAGTTTGGCCGTGTTGTTCGAGGCCATGGAGACACATGCTTTATTGTGTGCTCTCTTCTTGATGAGTGTTATTTTTGCTGAAAACAGTCTAGGTATGTCTAAATGTGGCCTGGCATTCTGTACTATAATGTTATTACGTGTTTACACTGGTCTACATTGTGCAGCCAGTTGGAAGCATTAATGTTCCTGTGCACTGTTGGTGACTTGCATGTATTGGATTGTGTTACCCTACAAAACAATTGCAAACACTCTGGCTTTATAGCCAATTTATCTCAGAAAGTGTGCTGTATATTGCATTAAAACACATATTTATATCTTTTTCCTAGTGCAGTGTGCGGCATACCCCTTCAGCAGCACGTTCATGC
Source organism: Ambystoma mexicanum (assembly GCF_040938575.1). NCBI lineage: Eukaryota > Metazoa > Chordata > Amphibia > Caudata > Ambystomatidae > Ambystoma > Ambystoma mexicanum. The sequence goes on along the minus strand of NC_090936.1, from coordinate 61,091,946 downwards.
GTATTGTGCAAGCGTGACAGTCTAGGCCGGCCCAGAGTGTGGCGCAACCGGTGATTTGTTGCCGAGTTGGGGGGCCCCCTCAGCATGGCTCGCAGGGGGGCCCCCACATTTTGTGTTACGCCACTGAGTGTGGCACTAACGTTGCCAGGGCCAGGAAACACAAATCACTTAAACTCTGGCGGGACATGGCAATCCCTGCTGTATGCATGCATGGTGCATGTCCACTTGCAAGGACCACCTCACCTTCCCACATTGCAGTTACCCTGATTGCCATGCGTGCTTGGATCAGTGGATGTCGTTGAATATGCAATGTTTGTTTGTGTGATATGTGCACGCTCCACATTATGTAGACACTTACACATACCCATTGTTGCACCCATGCAGGTGATGCAGGTTATCCCCTGAAGAGGTGGCTCCTTACCCCTGTGCGGAACCCAAAGAACAGGCACGTAGAGGACTACAATCATGCACACACCCGTACCCGCGTGGTGATCGAGCAGACATTCGGCCTATTGAAGGAACGCTTCCGGTGCCTCAGCAGGTCGGGCGGGGCACTCCTGTACGGGCATGAGAAGGTGGCCAAGATCACCATGGCATGTGTCATGCTTCACAATATGTGTATCAGACGGAATGTGCCAATGCCCCCTGACATAGAACTGCGACCACCGTCTGAGGATGATGACGGGGATGAGGATGGAGGAGAGGGGGCTGCAGGTCATGCAGGTGACGATGCCCATGAGGGAAGTGCTGTGCGGCAGCACCTGATAGACCATTGTTTCTGATGCACATGGATTAGGAGGGTGTAATTGGTGTTCAGCTCAGGGCACGGGGTGTATGCAGGACATAAACACAGTGCACCCTTCAACAATAAAGCACACATACACAATGATCAATGTCCAGTCATGTGATTATCCATGCCATTACGTGTGTATTGAGCATTATGACATTCAAACGTGCATGTACCCTCCACCCCAACAACCCTCACCCCCCTCCCCCCACAACTCCCCCAAACACCCTCACCCCCCTCCCCCCACAACTCCCCCAAACACCCTCACCCCCCTCCCCCCACAACTCCACCGAACACCCTCACCCCCCTCCCCCCACAACTCCACCGAACACCCTCACCCCCCTCCCCCCACAACTCCACCGAACACCCTCACCCCCTTCCCCCCACAACTCCACCGAACATGGTGTGCACATCAGTGCTGCATTAGTTCCCAAGTGTCAACAGGGACAGGCTGGCCCTACTTCCCTCCTCCACTACCACCATTGGGGGGTTGTGAGGCTGACCGCCGCAAGGACCGGCTGGACCTGCGCAGGATGGTTGTCTGGTCGGAGCTAGTAGACGAGGGGGTGGCTGGTTGATCTGCTCCCTGTGAGTGACGCATGCTCTCCATCGCCTCAGCAATGCGCGTTAGGACCTGCCTCACAGCGGCCATCTCGTCACATAGGCGCGTCGTGTTGCTGTCCATGGCAGCTTTCATGTCCCTTGACAACACCCGGATCTCCTCCCTGGTGGAGGCAGCCTCGCTCACTTGCCGGGCAACCAGGGCATTGAGCTCCTCCTGGCGCTGGCGTATCAGGCTCATGGTGTCGTCTGCGGCCCTGCCCCTGTTACTCCTCGGCGCAGCTTGCTGCATGTGGCCGACATCAGGTGAGCTCGCCACGGGACTGAATGACCCATCCATTGCATCTCCGGCATGCACCTCATGGATGCTGCCATTGGATGTGTTGCATGGGCTGTGGAGTGGGGACAGCTGGGTGCTGGGTGTACGCTGCCCTTCCGGTGTCGGACATGGGTCGTCCACATCACTCATAGGTGCCGTGGCTGCTGCTTCCCCGACGGAGCTATTGGCTGCGGATGGCGTGCCTTCTGGCACTGGCTCCTGAGTGGTGGGGGTGGGTGGTGGGGGTGCTGCCACAGTGTCGGATGGCATTTCGACCCTTGGTGTGGTCGTTGCGTGGGTGGCTTTTGAACGCTGGGCCACTCCAGATATCCCAGTGCCCCTCGATGTACTGGGCCTGGTGCCTGCATCCTTTCCCTTGGCCTGCTTTTTGGGTGGTGGGGCCTGCGTTGCAGAGTCCAGCTCCTCACTGTCAGATTGTGACCCTGTGGGGGAGCAAGACAGGGATAACATCAGTGATGGGTCAACGTGCATCATGCATATGTTGTTGTTGCTGCAGTTCTTTGGATTTGGACATCTAGTTTGGGCCTGCAGGTTGTTGGCCAGATGGGTGGGTCATCCGGACATGTGTCAGGGTGACACGTGTGTGAGGTGCTGCATGCATGTGGTTGTGTGGGGATGTGCAGGGCATATATGCAGGGTTGTGTACATGTGTGTGTGATGACCCCATCCATTAGCTGATTCCCAATTCACATTTGGGGGAGGGACTCATGCTTGGCATTGCTGTGTTTTGCGTGGTCACTCACCTCCGTCTGACGTTGTTGCCACACCACACTCCATTCGGCCCACTCCCTCGATGGATTCTATGCCAATGGTGCTGGCACATGTCTCCTCCCACTCCTGCATCTTCATCGGGGATCCACCTCCGCCTCCTGTGCCCATGACCAGATTCCTGTTGGCCGATAAAATGCTGCGTACACGGAGGCGCAGATAATCCCACCGCTTGCGCACGTCCTTTACGGTGCGGGGGGTGGAGCCCACCGCACTGACTTTCTGCGCCACCTCAGCCCAGATTTCCTTTTTTCTCAGGAGTGCCGGGCGCCGCATGTCGCTAGCGAACACTACGTCTGCATTTGCAGCCAGGGTGTCTGCCAGCATTTTCAATTCCTCGTTTGAGAAGCGTTCTTTGCGCTGGCGCGCATCGGCTTTCTTTAGGGCCTTGGGCATTGTTTGTTCTTTTGGGATGTGGTTTTGCCAGTCGTGGTGTTGTTCAGGTCCTGAGTGCAGGGGATGGCAATGGATTGTGTTTTTAAAGATGGCCGCCGGGCTCTTTCCCGTTCCGGTGCGATGACGCTATTTCCGGTTCCGGTGTTTTACGGTGACCGCTAATAGCAGTGACCGCTAACAGCGGTGACCGCTAATAGCGTGCAGCATGAGGGCGGAGGTGCTATCAGCACTTTGGTCGGAGCCGGTAAGGTGCTTTTGCGCCATGGCGGTAGGGTCATTTACCGGCATGGCCCTATGCGCGTGTCCGCTAACTCGTAATGGAACGCTATTAGCGGTCTCCTACGATGGCGGACACGCTAATAGCGCCATGACGGTAAATCACATTTTTTAGCGCCTACCGTGTAATGAGGCCCAATGTATCCCATGGAGGCATCCGGGACTTCCTCCTCCTCTTCTATCACCCTGTCGGAATACTGTATCTCACCCACCTGGGGTATTCCCACAAAGGCAACCCCGGATTCCCTCAACCAGGTGATCCTCCCTCGCTTGTCCACCCCCAGGATTGGGATCCAAGAGTGATGGCTCTCCCCTGGCCACCTGAATAGAGGACTATTTGGGTCTTAATGGGAGAATACCCCTAGGTTTCTCACACTACTCTCTATTTTTTTTAACACGAACAGGCCACTGGCCATGGCCTTCAGCTGTGCCCACTTTATATTTTACAACACTGCCAGGCCTTCAGTCCTTGAAAACTCTACCAAGCCGATTTTCCACCTCCAGCGTCGCTGAAGCTGTAAAGCTATATATATTTTTATTATGTCATGGAACATAGCCGGGGTTGACAAGTACCTTATTGATGAGGACTAACGTACATTCACTAGGGAGTCTGAGTTGATTTCGTTTAAGGAATCCTGGGCCCTGGAACCTCTGCATTTGCAGGGGTATGCAACCTTTTCTACCCTAGAATCCAAGGGAGTAAGAGGGTGCCTTTGCGGGGGCTTGGTGACTTGGGTTACGTGACCTTATTTAAATCAGTCCCAGTGATAGATATGGATTTGCCTGATATTGTGGGGTTGGACGTGAAACTGCTGGACGGAACTTCTGTGCCGCTTGTTAATATTAATAACAGGGGTGTAGAGGGGGGGGGGGTGGATCACAAATAAAATCTTGAATTGGAGGTTGTGACTCACTGGACTCCCAAAAATCTTAGTTATGGGGGACCTTAACATACAGATTGAGCTGATGCGTGTCCTGCAAGATGACATGACAGAGAAGGATAGCCTCTGGGGCTTGGCCCCCCGAATACCACTCCACCTAATAGGCAGCACAAGTCAGCAGTAGAAATGGTAATTCTCTAAGCCTCGGCCAACCTCAGGGCATGTAACAGCCAATTTCCCAGGGACTGGCCTGCTGCTCCTACCTTTGATAACGACCAGTCCTCTACCAAAATTGATTTTATGTTTGTTAATCTCGAGGCCTGGGGATCCGTCAGGGTATTTGTAGTTATATAGAGGGTGGAGAGTGATCATTACCCCCTACATATGCAGGTGCAAAAGGACAATTGGGGGGTCTCATGAGGGAGCCAATGTGATAATGGGTGAATCATAGTCGCCCTTGCATTTCTTGGCCAAGCCAGAAAGAACTTGAGGTGAGGTGGCTTGGATCTGGAGGGAGTTCTCCCACGGTGTATGCTGACATCTGTCCCATTCTTGAGGCCTTTGCGAGGTCAGATCCAAGCAATGCCACAGTTTTGATCAAACTCCATGAGGAAATAATAGCACAGGTGGGAGCTTATTTCTCAAAATCAGCTAAAGCAGTCCATAACTTTATGGAGAAAGTCACCCCCGGTAAGATTGGGATTACTGAGAGGCCAAGGGGTGGCTTATTGCGGCCACAAAGATCCAAGAGCCCCAGAGGTGTGGTGAGGTCAGACGGGTAAGAGGAGAATATCGTAAGATTCTGAAGGACAAGAAGAGGGGGTGGCATGATCATTTATGGAAGGCACTCCTGGAAGCAATTGGCTGCAGGGACTCCAAGGGTATTTGGTATAAATGGGGGCTGCTCACCGAGGGAGCCAAAGTCAGTCTCATGCCTGGATACCTGAAGCAGTATGGGCAAAATACTACAGTAGCCTCTACCAGGCGGTTGGGGGGACTTCGATAGAGCTTTCTACCATCAGGGAATTTGCTGTACCAACTAGGGCACCACTCCCTACTCCACTGATACTCACCAATGACTAGGTAGAGCTTGCGCTGGTGCACCAAAAGATAGGTAAGGTGCTGGGCCCGGATTGAGGACCGATAGACTTTTATAGAAATTAGTCTGTGATCTGGGTACCGTATCTGACCAAACTATTTAACATAGTGCTGTCTTGCATGCAGGTCCCAGAATCTTGGACCTTGGCAGAAATTGTTGCAATTCATCAAAAAGGGCACACATGAAGACCTCGCTAACTTTATACCTATTTCCCTTTTAGATGCTGGGGGGAAGACACTCGCCGGGCACTGTTGTTCCACCTGGATAACTGGGCTCTGAGTAAAGGGGTAATAGACCATTGCCAGGCAGGGTTTTGTGAGGGCTTGAGTACCATCGACCAAAGCTTTCGACTCCGACTGGTCTGCGAGAACTACGTTGTACTCAGAAAGACAAATGTGTATCCATGTTCGTCGATTCACAATCTGCTTTTGACACTGTACCCAGAGCACGTCTCTGGGAGATGTTAGAAGAGCTTGGCATCTCAGCCACACTGCTCTCTGCTTTCCAGAGCCTTTACGCAGTTGATGGAAGTACCTCCCGCAATATCGACATCCAGAAGGGAGTTTGTCGGGGTTGTTTGTTGGCACCTAAGTTGTTTTGTATCTTTATCAACTAAGTTCTAAAGAGGCTTTTGGCCGCCCAAGCTGACACCCCTTCACTAGCGGGCGATAAGCTGCCAGCAATGTTATTTTTACGGACAATGCAGTACTAATGTCCCTAGCGCCTGGCAGTGTCCGCAAACAACTGGAGATCTTTGTGGCTTTCACTAAGAGGAACGGGCTCTCCCTGAATATTAGCAAAATCAAGACTATGATTTTCAATGCCAACGTCAGGAAGAAGCAGTAAGTACTAACTCTCTCCTTGGAGGATGGTACGATTGAGTCCAGTTATATGGTTATCTAGGAGTGAGAGTCATGGCGTCATATGGCTGGAAAATGCAGGTTGAGAAGGCCAAGTTAATGCTGTTCAGGTACAGTGGGGCCCTTGCTAGGTTTACTAATGAGCACTGGAATGGGGCTTTATGGGTCTTGCTGGACGCTTATAAAGTTCAAGCACATCAGGCAGCATTGTATGGGGCAGAACTTTGGGGACAAATGGAGATTCAGACCCTTGTTGTGGTGGAGAGCACATTTCTAAAAAACATCCTTGACTGCCCATTACTGCTCTGAACCTCCCAGTGTTAGTGGAAACTACCCTACAAGGGTTTAAGAAGATTTGCAAACTGTGCACGGTCCCCTATTGGGCATGTTTATGGTCAAATGATCATCTGCGCAAATATAAAGAGGCAGTCTTGGGTGTCCTGTCCCAGCAAGGGAGCGGCTCACATGAAAAGTTATTTGGGACAGCTGAACTTGGGGGAGTACTGGTCTAACCCCTCTGTTATAACATCTGTGTCCAAGGAAGTGATCAAGAGCACAGCGGGGGCCAAGGCACAGCGTGATATCCTGGTGAAATCCAGTGCCTCAGAGCAACTGGCCTGATGCCTTGCTATTAAGGAATGGGTTGGTTGCAAAGAGTACCTGGATTATGTCACCTCCAGGTGGGAAAGGGCTGTGTACCTAAAGCTCTGCATTGGCATTTTGCCCACAACCGCACTCCGGTACAAATGGAATTATGCCGTTTCCTCAACATGTATTCTTTGCTGTGAGGCGGCTGACACTTTTACTCCACTGCCCGGGGACTAAGCCCTTGAGGAAGTGTTTTTTGAAACCCGTATTTCTAAATCGCGGCTGTAGGACAGTAAGAGAAGCAATGACTAAGTGCCTGGCTACTGGAGACGTTTTGGCCATCTTTGCTACCAGAAACTATCAGGGAAAATTCATATGTGAAAGGCCAAGGAATTAACTTGTCCACTTATAATCACCCATTGATTGACTTAATGCTTTGCTGGAGATCAATTTTCTTGCTTTTTAAACTGCTTCGACTATGTGACATGATGAATTTATTCTTGGCAGTAAGTTACTTGTGTTATAAGTGATTATGATGTCGATGTATTTATTTATTGTGTACCGTTTTAATGACTTTCCGGCCGGAAAAAAAACTGCAAATGTAATGTTATATATCTGTTTTCTATAACCGCGGTTACATTGTAATGAACTACAGATACCCTTGGTTATTTGTAGTAATTATATCTGCGGTTATCGGGAATAATGGCACTCACCCAGTGCCCCATCATCTGTGCCTGTTCCTCCCACCCCCTCATGGCCTCCTCACCTCACCAGCCCTATCCCATTCCCACCAAACACGTGTTTCTGTGACGCAGTTTCATATGTGAAGTCGGGTAGCCACGGCTATTCCTTCAGCACCCGAGGATATGGGAAAGCTTTGTGTTGCAAACTCTGTCCCTAGCACACGCTCTTGCATCCCCCACCTTTTGCTCTGCAGATGGCATTTTTTTACCTTTTTTTTCCCGATAACCAAGGGTATACCCTAGGTTATCTCTCGCATCGAGAAAAAAAATGATTGCAGCGTTTCCATTTCTGAAGAGTCTCATGCTGCAATGCATCATGGGGATTATAGCTGTAATTTTGGGCACCCCCTTCTCCGTCAAATATTTAAAAATCTACTCGACTGAATAACCCCATACCACAAAAGGATTTCACGTCAATGCTTCGTGCCCGAGTTGTTTCAGACATGATTCAAATCCGTCCAGTGGTTTGGCCTGTGCGGTGGAGCAAAATGTCACCTCTTTTGTCTATGGAAAAATGTATGAGGCGTAGGGCAAAAGTGCTTTCTTTTTTTTTCTTAATAACTTTTTAATTTTTTAAACTAATCTTTCCCAAACTTTCATGTTGGGGGTGGGTGTGGTGGAGGGAGGGTGCACAAAATCATCTACAAAATTTCAGCCAAATCTGTTGCATGAGTCAAAGGTTTGGAGCAGTTAATTCTTTCGATTTCCTATGAAACTCACCATAACCATAGGGCAACGACCGCTGCCCTTTAATATATATATTATATATTATTTTGTTTTAGGTGTTCTCCGTTGGCATTTTTCTCTATATGTTGTATCCTTGGCCTGTGTTGGATTATTTTACACCATATTTAATTGGTGTTTTTGTCTTTTTGCTTTAGACTTATTCCGGTCTAATTTTTTTGCTGTTGCAGCACGTCTTTATGGGACCTGAGCTCTTTATTGTTTTTTTTTATCATCTTTTGTGCAGTCCTTTTGCCTTTCTAAATTCTTTCTATTCCACCTTCTTTTCTGTGCTGTTACACAGTTGCTCCCCTTTGATTTGTACACTTGTACTCACAATCGTTGCCATTTCCCCCTGTATATTTGTTATCTTTTACCTCTCCTGTCTATGTTAGAATTACGACCTGTTATTCTCTATATCCCCCCCCCCTTTTTTGTTGGCTAGCCATGGACCATGTGATTCTATATATGTCAATGCTACCATTCTGGCTTTGCAAGTTTGCACATTCCGAGGTTGCCTTATACTGTTTTCATAATGGCGATACTCTGCAATTTTGCACCCATAAACTTAAACATTCTGGCCCGGTACATTTGCACATTATTATGCTGCTATGCACTTGCACTTTAGTAAATTTTTTATTGCGGCCAGAATGTTGTATCATGCTATTTTATATATCTATATATTGCGACCTTGTTCTCGCACATTCGTGCTCCATTATGCTGCTTCTATTGCCTGCACTTGCACTTTATTCAATTTGTCAGAATGTTGTATTTTGCATTTTTGCATATGTTGATATTGTCACTTTTGTCGTGCATTTTTGCACATTACTTTGCTGCTACAATCGCTTGCACTTGCACTTTATTTCGTCCTCTTGGTATTAGAAAGCCTTTACCATGTCTAGCCATGACTTACATATCTACGATATGTTTTCCTTGTAATATGGGGTTACGATATGGCATGGGTCCATTCTCATAGATGGGTTTCGTTTGCTTTTTTCAATTGGGGGGGTTAATTTCATTCATTCAATTGTGTACATATTATGATCTGCAAATTATTTTTTAATATTGCAAATTACATCGGTGGAATTATGAAACCATGGGTCCGGGTGCCATGGAATGGGTGCTTTGGTCAATACGTTATGGACACTTTGTCTTAACTGGTTTCCAGTGCCTTTTCCACCATCGCGCTCATTTATCTACATTGCCGGCCATTCATGCCTTTTCATTCCATTATGGCCGCCGCCCATTCCATCTTCCCAAGCACCCATTTAGTTCCATCGAAATAGCAAAAGGACTGCATCTGTTTAACTACTAATGTGCCCAGGTCCGTTGTTTCTTCACGTGATCAAGAACTCAGTTGAGTGTGAAGCGCGTTGTGTGTGGGTCGCGCTTATGGGCATCCTGCCTCTGTTTTTCCTACTGCCTTGCAGCCGTATCTTTTATTGATGTCTTTTTTTTGTATGACACATTAAATAACTTTCAGACCTACATTTTGCTGTGAGCTGTGCCTTTTTTCTCCATGACCATGGCCTTTTAATTGGCCGCGGAGAGTGTGGTTCATTTTTCCTCTTTCTCCTTTCTATATATATATATATATATTTAAATGGCATTAAAGTGCTCATTTTACCAAGACCTCTGGCAGCTTCTGGATGCTGCACCACTTTAACTTCGAGCCCCATAGCACAGCCCATGAGCATCACCAATTACATCACTGGACTTTAAAGCACACAGATGCCATCACATGACATCAGTGATAACATCATATGAAACTTTGTGTTGGTGTGAATAGATTATGTGCTTTATTAAAAACAAATGAGAGAAATTATACAGCTATACATTTAGGGTATGTGAACAGAGATGAAATATACAGATGGCCTCAAGAACACACCTGCTCTCATAGTGTTTCAATGGTTTTTATTTTCAGAATAGTCAAGGGGCTCACTAAGAGCTTTCCCTCTCTCTCTCGTCTATTCTAGACCATTCTCTCCGTAATACAGACGTCTCTCAACCAGCGTCAGATTGGGTCTTTGGCCCATCGGCCCGTGGTGATGCAAAATCATGGCGAGAGACCTGGGGGCCAGTTCCTGAAGCCCAGGTGGGCCGGTTTCGGGCGCAGGCGTGGGCTTCACACTTCAGGCACCGGCCCCCAGGGCCTCCGCCTCGCCGAACGGATGCAAGTTGCAAAGGATCTGTAAGTAAGTAATTTACAGATCCTTTGCAATTGCAGCCCCGCGCCCGCCACCTCCGTCCCGCCGCAGATGCAAAGAAAGGGAACACCGAAGTGTTACCTTTCTTTGATAAATTTGGCTGGCCGGCGGCCAACTGCCGCGGCCCGCGACACCCTGGTGCCAGCAGCAGTCAGTGTTACAAAACACTGGGAGGGAGCGGCAGGGCTGGGCGGGGCTGCCTCAGCCCGGCCTGCTCCCTCCCAGTATTTTGTATTACCGAATATGGCTGCTCTCTGCCAAGTTGAAGCAGTGGGTGTGCGGAGCAGGTATTTTAATCCATGCATGCTCTGCCTGTGCTGATAAATAGAGATACAGCGTGACGGAAGACAGCATGGAGCAGGACACCGAGACCGGATGCACAGAGCAGCCGCCTTCCCAGCAGCCTCCTCCAGCATGAGCCAGGACAGGAGTCAAAGGTAGGTCACTTTGCCTCAGGGTTCTTCTACATGGTGGCGGCTGTCCAGTCCACAGAATAAGAGCGGCCAGACTAGAGGTACACCGGCGAGGGTTGCATGCATTTGCACAGCAAGGAGTCCAGTCTTTGAGGTAGGCTTTTTGTAGCAAATAGGAAAGCACCAGCACTCCTTTGGAACGCTACCAACTTGGTCGTTTGATGACGCTGTCTGGTGTCCCATAAGGGCATGTGTGTGTGTGTGTGTGTGTTTTATTTTAACGCACTCCTAGTTCTTTTAAGTTGAGCTGTGATGTGGATGTGTTTTTGGTAAGCTCTCGAGACCTGACCAGGAAGCTAGGAGGAGTGTCTTCTCGGCCCGCATTTCTAACTTGCAACAGCTCACAGCACTCAAAGCCTTCAACCTAAAATAACATCTTTACGATGATGCTGATTTTAAACTCATGACTGCCTATGGTGTAAACAGAAGCATCGTATCATCAGACAGCTGAGCTAGGCATTTTCAGGGTGTAATTAGAGTTGAACCCTTGCCTGCCCTTTTTTCAGAACTCTGGCAGGAGACCATGCTTCCCACACTCTGCCCACTCCAGTCTCCCTTCCGGGAGCACACGTTACATGCTTACAAAGGGGGTGTCTGCTCTGCTTTGGTTCTTCAGTTCACAGCTTGATTAGAATTCTATCAGCAATGGCGAATGGGAACAATAGTTTTTGCTCTCTGCCTGGAGCTCTCCTTTGGATCATGCAATGGAAGACTTTTGTTTGAAGATGGGACAATAACCTAACCTGAAAAGTAGATGCATGCAGGCTTGACATGCGGCTACATTTACACCAGATCTGCAGAGGAACTTAACTGGTCTGCTCTTAAATCTCAGTTACCTGTTTAATGCTATAATCAACTACAGAATAATTGGTAATTTTACTATATCCGATATGATAGCTCCGTGGGTTGAGTGCTGCTGTGATGTGCGTCTGATCTGCAGGTTCGAATCCCAGCAAGGCCATCTCAGCGTTTCATCCTTCTGAGGTCAATAAATGAGTACCAACACAGGTTGGGTGATATTGTATGCATATTTGTTCTATAAAAAAGAGCTTAAGCATAAGTGCTATACAATAACATGTTATCATTTGGCCTTGGACGTCTGCTTGCATTCACAGTAATTTGACAATATGGATCTATACACACAGATATTAGTGATGCATATGGTGATCCATTCTTGTATGAAATGTATATCACATTAGTGAAATCATAACCTTGTTTTTCATAGTGTAACAATGCTATTTGATGCCACTTCCTGTTTTGAGAAGAGGTGAAAGGTCGTGTTTCATTAATAGCACTGATTCTGTAGAAACATCTGTGTTTGCGCAGTGAGAAGCGTGGTAGGCACTGCATTCCTTTGTATAGTGTTGCGCTTTGCTGGGCACAGATTCCTCAGTCAGTGTTCACTCTTTATCAAGTCTCACTCACACACACATTGTTTTTTACAAGCCCTTGCAGTTACTGTCTATTTGAAAGCTTATATTCAAATCACCTTTACCTGTTTACTGCCACCCAAGTTCCCTGCACTAGCACGTTACTATCTGGAAATTCTTTTGCAATTTGCATCCTCTAAATGAAACAAGGAATACATCAACAAGTCACAAATCATCCTCTATTGTTAAGCATCGGCTTGCAGGAGGTCTCAAAACCGCAGTGGGGGTGGTTGGTTCATGCCACTCCTGCGCCTCGGAGCTGTGGACCCTGTCACAGAGCTGTATGCAAAGTTATATTATTTTATGAGTTGTGTTGTAAAGTAACAGACACATGAACCCTCCATAAGTAGCATTTTCTGTAAAGTCATGAATTGAAGCGATTTACAGGTGATGGCTTTAGGGGCACTTTTTTTGAGGCGTGGGGTGGGTCACTTTTTTGAGGCGAGGGGTGAGCCACTTTTTTGAGGCGAGGGGTGGGCCACTTTTTTGAGGCCAGGAGTGGGCCACTTTTTTTGGGGTGTCCAGCCCTATTTCTTGTCCCAGTCCGACCCTGCTCTCAACCCCATATTTGTCACTAGAGATCAATAACCCCTACTAAAAAGCTAACTGTCTAAAGGAATTGGCCTAAATGCAAACACCTTCTTTCTCTAATCTCCCTCTGGGGACTATCTAGGTGGTCCCAGATCTAAAGTGCCCAAAGGTATAACATCAGGTTGGTGCTTTCAGAGACTCAGGCCCATGCACTTGTATTTCTCTCCCTATGTCTCTCTGCTGCTCTCCATTTTTCCTACCATCTTTTTCCCCACTATCTCTACTTTCTCTCTCTCAAACTTCCTTTTCTTTCCCTTCTATGTTACTCTCGCCACTGCCTACCTTTACCCTCTGATCTTACTCTCTACGACTCCCTCCACTGTACTACTATGCCCCTTTCTTCACTCTGCACCTACTCTCCTCCCCACACTACCACTACTCTGCTCTCCACACTATCACTACTCCCCCTGCTAAACTACTGCTACTCTCCTCTCTACTACTACTCCACACTACTACTCCACACCCTCACCTTCTATCTCATACATTCCCTTTTCACTTCCCCATTCACTGGCTATTTTCCCTCCATCACTCACTCTTTTTACATGCACACTCAAACCACTTCACCACTTTCTCTCTCCAACTAATACCTCACCTTGCACACTTCTTGAGAAATTCGCCTGCAGTCTTTTCGCTGCTGTCCTTCCTCCAATTGGTCTGTTGGTCCTTTTTCTCCTCCCTTGACCTCACCCGAATTACCCTCACCTTCCGGTTTCCTGTGGCCCCTTTTATCCACCCTCTTCCCCCTCCATTGGTTGTCTCCCTCAACTTGTTCCACGGGCAAACCGCTGGCCTTGCTTTCCCCAGCTCCACAGATGGACAGGAACATTAAAGGGATATTATGCCCCAACCCATTCTCATATACAGGTCCACTGCCTATATGCAACAACAACCCATTGAAATCAAGGTCAATGTCCCATTTCGTGTTGGGGATTTTCGGAGCTCTGTTCATGCCGCTTTATATGGGGGGAGGGTGCTTCATGGCCATTTATAGGCAAGGGGAATATTTATGTCAGTTTCGCACGGTGCACAGAGGTTGCTGTAAAGCTGAGGTGCACGCTCCACATACTGAGTGAAGCTGGAGTACTGTTCATCGTTCTGTGCTGTGTTGCGTAGCTCTCTCGTTCCACTGGTTCACGGTGCAGATTGTTCAGAAGCCTGGCAGCTTCCCACTGTTTCTCTGCCCCTGAGCTGTTTGCTGGGTGTTCCACCGCTAGGGATGCTGGTACTTGAAATCCTAGGGGGCAATCAGAAAGAAACTGGCCAGAATTGGGTAGTGCAGACATGGGGTGATCGACAGTGGTATACATTGCAAACATGCAGGCACATGAAGAAGTGACAGGGCCTCTCGCAACTCCCACACCCCACCTGTGAGGCTGGACAGGAAGTAGGAATACCCACGGAAGGCCTCCCACCCAGGCTGAGAGTGGTCCACAACCTCTCTTGAGAGGGTCAGGTGTCTGACCCTGCCACACATAACATAACATACAAGAAACAAATGGATTTGTGAACATGTTATCTCTTAATTAAGTTATGTCTCTTCTCTGGCCTGCTGTAAAGATGTTACTACTTTCCAAGGGCTCCGCTTAGTAGACAGGGATTTTAAGCAAATGCTGCCAATTTAAGACCTGGTGGCCAAATCCTATAGTTTAACTGGGTTGTCTTTCATTTGAAATACGTACCCATTACTGTCTGACTCAGGACTGTGAGAATATAACAGTTGAAATGTGAAAATACCAATGCACTGGACTTCCTCCACTCCCTGTTTTTTTAACAGAGTGCATTACTGATTGTGGAATTAAATATTTGCATCGCTCTATCTTTCAAATATGATTGTAACAATGATTACATAAGTGATGTTATGTGATGTCATTAGTAACGTTATCTATGTTATCAGAGCTCTCTTGTTTCCAGTCATGTCATCAATGATGACGTAAGTCAGATCATAAGTGATTATTGTGTGATGTCATCAATGATGTGACTTGTGATGCCATCAGTGAGCTCATGTGTTACACAACGGGGGCTCAGAGTTAAGATAGTGCTGCATCCAACAGCTTACGAATTTCTGGAGGCTTCTTGTTTTCATCCAGCACCTTAGAGTCATTTCAACGAAGGTTTTGCCATTGACTTGCAAGACATTTGTTATGTTGAACTGATTACATTTAACTATTAATTAAAGTTGTTTCACTGAATTAAAGGATTTTGATATGCTGTATATCCCACCATGCATTGCTGAACTCTAAAGCTTCACAGCAGGGGTGTTTTGAGTTAAACGTGTTTACCTTACCTGCAAAACTACATTTTGGGGGTTTTCTTACAACCAAATACAACAAATAGAGATATAACTATGAGAGTGTGCCATAAAGCGGCCACACAGAGGGGCGTAAGAGAGAGTTCCTGCCACCACGAAGCTCTCCACTGGGAGGATTGGGAGTAGGCAAACTGCACTGACCTAGGCTAATTGTTATCCCACCACTAATCGATTTTGTAATTCACAATATCAAGCACTTCCACGTGCAAAAGAAAGAACTAGAGAAGGTTTGACATGACCTAGCCACACAGGTGTATGCAGGATTGAACATTTGCCATAACCAAGTATTCTGAAGGGCAGATTGGGTATAAGCAAACTTGAAGTAAGATTGTTTGTTTTGCAAAATATGTTAAACTTATAAAAACAGATTCCTAAAAAGTATACAATGCTACTTAAAAAAGGTTGCTACACAGTGCCACAGTGTAGGAATTCTTCTAGTAATAGAGTTAAATGAAAGATAATTTCTTGGCAATCACCCCACTTGCCTGTATGACACTTATTATGAGGGGTCACAAATGAGAGGCGGACACAGAGTGGTAGTGTTTCCAATATCACACATCTTTATTAAAGGAAAAAGGGGTGGATAAAAGCCTTTCTGGCTCTATGCTAAAAATAGTTTCCCTACCTAGGAAACTAAAACTAAAGCTCAGTCTGTGTCTTGTCGTCAAAATGAGGTAAACGGTCCTTGTAATCAAAATATCTCTCACCCTCATACTAGAAATTAAACAACTAAGAAGCGTGAGGAATATTGTCTATGATTTAGGTTTAGCCAAAAAGTATTCAAAAGCAAATAAATAAATCCAACAAAAATGATTTCTTCCAGGGAAACGTCATTGGATCCAGAGGGTGGTTCCGAACCCCTGGACTATTTCAGGATGGATGGTGAAAGGGTCTTTTTCAAACAATGTTCCATTTAAGCATGGTAGGAATGTCTCTTTCATACAATAACTGATGGATGACGAGAGTGTCTTTTTCAAAACAATGTTCTCTTAAGGATCATATGAATGTCTCTTTCAAACAACCACGTCTTAAAGATCTCCTGGTATAATCCCCTGCCGGGAATCCTTCAGTAGACTCTTTAGATACCCTGGTATACTCTCCTGCCAGGTATCTTGTTACAATGTCTTTATCGTTCCTATATTCTATATGGAGTACCTGGTATACTCTGCTGCCATTAATCCCAATGTGGGTTTTATATATCCCCTGGTATTCTCTCTTGCCAGGTATCTTTCTCCCCAAGGGTTCACTGCCTGATGTGCTCCTTTCATCAGGACTTGTCACAATGTTCTCTTGCTCATGAAGTATAACGCAGTTGTACTCCTTCACTGTTTATACTTCATCAGCGTCATGCACTACTTGTTTCAACTTCCCCATGTTGACATTTCAGATATGGAGACTTGTTCAAGGTCGGTTGTTAATTTCTCCACTGGTATTCATTTGCTTGTGGCATTACTTGTTCCAATTTTCCCCAAATTGACATTTTATATATGGAAACTTGTATAGATGTTGCCTTTCAACTTCTTCATTAATGTTCATTTGCTGGTGATAGCATTTACTCCAGCTTTCCCCATATTGACTTCTCTTATATGAGGATTTGTGTAAAGTCTGCCTTCCTAGTTTACTTGGTCGGTATTCAAAGTAATTATTCAATTGTTCATATGCCTTTCAGCATGCCCCGGGTGCCGAACACCTATGTATACACTCACCAGTGTCTGTTGGCATTCCTGACCTGTGGCACAGTGCTGCAGCGAAGTTATCCCTCTGGGAAGGCTTCCCCCTCTTGGCAGACCCTCATTCAGCACGCCCGCCAGTTTCATTCTCATTAGCCGGCAGATCCACTGCTGTCTGACAGGACCGAGTCCCCAACAGCTTCATTGCTGCCGGCTCGCTAGCGGTCCCCATTCAGCCTCTGCAGTGCTTCTCCTGGTTCTATGTCCCTCCAGTTAGCAGCGTTCACAAGTGGTTGCTGGGAAGTACCTGCTTCCCTTAACACAGTTTGCTTCCATATGTGTGCTTCTGTCTTTGGGTCTGCTTCCCGCTTAGCTCGCTCTGCATCTCTCTCCTTCTCCTTTACCACCTTCTTTGCATTGAAGGCTTTCACCATGTGTAAATGATTCGCGCAGCTGTTTTCCATTACAACCAGTCTGCACATTTTGCTTAGTGGTTTCTTCATCTCTTTCTTCCTCATCTCAGTACTTGGTGATTTATTGCTAGTTGGAGTCCATAGGTATTTTAGCCCCTTTAAAGTTATATTGTTTTGTATTTTTGTTTAAATCAAAACCATCATAGACGAGAGATGTTGAATGAGTATTATGTGTAAAAGAGGTAGGCATGGCATTATACTCATATTGTTTTGCAGGAAGATATTTTTGGATCTTACAATGAGAGAAATCTGTAAAGTGATAACAGGCCATTAAGAATTCAGGAATTATGAGTCATGCCAATAAAGGACGTGGGGGAGGCGAACCCAGAGGGGTGCCCCTTCACGATAGCGAGAAGGTTCTATTAAATATTTGGGCGTCGTTTTGGCGCAATTAGATTTCCGTCAGAACAACTTGGACCCGGTCCTGGACAGGCTAAAGAGAGACACCCAACCTGATTTCAATGGCGGGCAGAGCAAATATATTTCAGATGTTGGCGTTACCGCAGCTCCTTTTATATTCTACAAAACACCCCTGTGAAGGTCCCGGCAGGGACGTTCCGAGCCATAGAGAAGCTGCAGCGGGAAATTATATGGGGTACAAAATCTTGAGAATAGTGTTAAAAACACTGACCAGGTCGGTTTGAAATGGAGGGCTGGGGGTCCTGAATGTACAGCATTACTACTGGGCATCCCGGCTGATGGTAGTGAATGAGTGGCTGTTCTGCGGGAGGGAGCTAGCTCAGATAGCATTGGAACGAAGGAGGATGGAATCACTGCAGCGCTGGCAGAGGCTATACTGGCAGCAGCCACCCCAGGAGATGAGACAACCAGGGATTTCCACATTTGATTCCTGCAGGGCAGCTCTTAGAGTGATGGACTGGGGGAGTGGTAACTAGGGAAGCCCCAATTTAGGAGATTGTGGATATGCTGGAAATATATAAACTGGGTAAGCAGAAAAGGTGGCAGGACAAAGGACACTTGCAAGAGGAGTTTGACCTACAGGATAGGGACGGCTATACTTACATTAGGTTGCAACATGCAATGGCACAAGAGCAACAGGACACATGGGACGTGCCAGAGAAATCCCCGATGGAGGCCCTGTGAGTGAGGGTTCCAGCTGTGACAGGTACTGGAAGAAGCTGAGCTTAGAGCAGCCTGGGTGGTGGGCACAGGTATATTCCTGTACCTTGTCCTAGTACTGTCTCTGTCATGTCCTAGTCTGTACCTGAAGAGAATAAACTCCCACAACCTACATCAGAACAGAATGGCTTCCTTTCTTTACTCCAGTCTGCAATCTATCAAGGTACAGCCCCTGGGACCAAACGTAACACATACCTCTTTGTGTATGCTTGCGGTTTTATTTTTATTTTTTATTTATTTGGCATTTATAACGTGCCTATACACAGTGTGTTTCAAGGACACAAACAAGCATATGATAGGCTCCTCCTTGTGTTTCAATGAAATGGCAACTTCGAAGCAAAGCATGCAGGGAATCTAGATATCAATAAAGACAAAGGAGCCAAGTATTATATTTCCCTGATATTCCATGGCCGCATCCTCTCTCTCTTATTTGGTTTGATGCCTCCATTGACCTCTTCCACCTTCTGCTCTCCGTTGGAGCTGCATCCACTCACATTCTGGTTTTATGAGTTACATCCAATTCCTCTTTCCAAGGAGCTATCACGTCGGCCAAGTTGATGAAGACGCTGATGTGGGTAGGTTAGATCCTTTTATACCAGCAAGTGATGTCACAATGTCGCTGTTGCTGAGTGGCTGAAGAAAGGGCTATCAGCTGCCCCAATAACTTTGACATTAAGATACACCAATTCACCAACGACACCCGGCTCTACCTGAAGGTGAATTTTGCCAATGATATCCATCAACTAAAACTTGCTCTCTCACACATTCAAGCATGGATAATGAGCATTTACATTAAACGGAACCCATGGAAAGTTTATTCCTCTCCTGTAGGCTTCTACCAAGCACACTAAACTCTAATACTTGCTGATGGTGTACTCTAGCACCTTGAAGCATCTTCTTTGTGCTAGATGGTATTACCAATAATTATCACAGACCACATAATCAGGCAGACCAAAGGAAGATGGTAAATTACTGCTTTAATATCAATTAAAGAAAGCATGGAGAAATACAGCTATCAACATAAGATGCTCGATATTCACACCAAAGTTTGCTTGCACAGAGTTTATAGACTTTAATATACGTCATTCATGATGTCATCCTACGTGGCATTTTATAAAAACCTAACATCGGGAGGGATTGGATTAGGGCAACCTATCTACTTATAGAATAATGTATGTGTTAATATCTCATTGGCTGCCCTTGTCTGTAGGACACGGCATGAGCTACTTCTACGCACGTCACATACTGATTATAGCAGAGAATATGGCAGTGGGCGAATAACTGCAACATTGTATATGAAAGTGCATGGCAGTCATTTTGATTGGTTCGCATCCCTGTCCAACCTTGGACTTTTGGCTTGTTTTAGCAGCATGTGAACAAAGTGAAACCTAGGTGTTCAAGCTGCGTCAACCTGTTACTTGTTTTCCCATTAGTCCATCGTATGTCATCGACCTGATCCTTAACCAAGGTATATCTTTTGTAGTTGACCTCGTAGTCTGCTCACTGTTCTGGGACATTCGAGGGAGTGTGAGCACACCACTATCTTAACTCAAAGCTCTAGTGAAGAGCCTTTGTTTTGAGTTCATCATGTGTCAGGAGACCACAATATTGTCCATTTCTGCCTCTCAATTTCTGCTATTTGATTTTATTAAACAGCGTGCCATTACCGTCTCTGGCCTTCAGAGACTTGCTCACTCCACCTCACATAGGCGTTTGCCTTTGTGGTTGTTCAATACTTGGCATCATCAAATGTTGTTGCTCTCCTAATCTTAGCAGAAATATGTCTCATGCATGTGGTCTATTCATTGGCCCTTCTCTGTGCCTTGGGCCCATCGCTCAAAATAGCCTCCTTGATTTCAGTCCAACGTACTCCCTTATTCTGCACATGAAAACAGCTTCTTCATCTTTTGGTACATGTTTCAATCAGTAAGATCATCAGTCTTAAGTATTTTTATATCGTTTCGGTTTAGGCTTATATATCTTCTTTATAACATCATATTGCTGTCGTCAAACTTTTGTTTAGAGTTCATCCATGATTCTCATAGCCGCTTCCTGGCACTTAGGCAAGTAACTTCTTGGTAACTTCTGTAAGGAACTCATGGTGGCAACAGTAAAGACAGACACAAGTGATCACAGTTCAAGGGTGTTTATTAAACTGTATAGGTAGGTTGGAAAAACACCTAATCTCAACCTAAATCTAAGATGTAAGCAAGCTACGACTATCAAATAATAATAATGCAGTCCTAGTGGCATTTTATCAAATAGAAGGACCTTTACTAAAGAAAACTATTGCCAATCCTTACATCTAAATACAAAAAGAATGTGGGCTGGGGTTCACAAGAAAGAAAGAAATGTTCACAAATTAATTGTCTGGATATGGTAGCCGTGGTCTCCCTTCTCCACGTTTTGAGCACGGGACAAGGCGGGACTCCTGAGCACAGCACACTCTTAGGTTTTCCCAGCACGAGACGACAGTTCCGTTCTCAGCTATCAGGACCTTCGTGGTTAAGTCTCTTTTTCTAAAGAAAAGCCTTTTGCCTCCGAGGACCTGATGTGTTGAAAATAACAAACAAAAAGTTCCTTTCTGCATGTACATTGGGTGATGACTTTTCTCTCTTGGCCACCCTCTTCCAGGCTCAGACCCCTTTCGAATATCAGCCTCCCTCCATCGGGTTCACTACGGTTCACTGTGGCTTTTTCTCAAAACAATTTCACCTGTGGCATTCACAAGTCTTAATGTCTTTTTGAACAGTTCACTGTGGACATTCCTCTGTCGGGTTCCCTCTTGTCAACACACTGTTCATTGGGACTTCAGGCTTCGCCCTGTTCTATCAGCATCCCTCCGTCGGGTTCACTCTTGCCAACTACACAGTTCTTTCTCTTTCCTCACTATGCAGGATTCATCTCCCTTAACTTTCCAATTACGTGCTGGTCAAAGACCTTCGACTTTACAGGGGGTTTTGCTAGACCCCTCTATGAGCACTTTTACTGTTTTCTTGCAGCTCTCCTAGGGCCTTTCAGCTCTGCTAGGGCCTTCTGGCATCAGTAGATTCAACAAACGCGGGATCAACCAGAGTCTCTCGAATGAGCACCCATGTGTTGCCAGACCCCTCTGCAGCTGGTTTTCCCTTAATGTTAAAAGTTCTTTGAACTTCCCTTAATTTGCCATTTACGACTTTCGTTCAACACAATTCGGTTTCTTATCAGTTCTCCCCTCAACTCTCCGGCTGTGATGAACTGCTTGGCTTTTCTTGTCTCTGAAGTCAAGGACGGAACCACGATAGCAAGCATCTCTCCCTGTTCCGATTATCAGTGTAGGTGTGCTTTGGGTACCATTGACATCTGCTGCAACACACGCTGGCTATAGTTCGCAGTCCTATGATTCCTTCCACTGAGGTTTCACGGATCTGGGTCAGAAAGGGCAAGGTAGCTTCTCTCTTTGTTACCCCTCCAGTTCTTGCTGCCTTTCTCCTATTGAATTGCCACCCTGTGATAGCTATCTCGTTGTGCGGTCAGCCTTGCTCGTAGTGTGCTCTTGCGCTGCACCTTTTATCCCTGTGGGGAAGGGAAAGGGTTGTCAGATGTGTGTGATTCTGGTCAATTGCCTGACTTTGCCTGACCCTTGTGTTGGGACATGTCAGGTAAACGGCTTTGGTGTTAGTCCACCGTCTTTCGTGGTGTGCGAAAGTGTTCCTGTCGGAAAAGGACGGGTTAGAGATTCTGAGTATCCTACGTGGTACGTCCACACCCAGGAACTGGATCCAATAGCGATGGCTGTGTCCTGGCCACCTGGATAACAGATCCCCAGGTACTAGTCAGGGAGACACCTTCAGGTTTCTCACACTTCCATCCATTGTCTCAACGTGAGGATATCTTCTGAATGGCTGTCTGGGTGCATATTGTCTTTCATACACTCGATGGAGTATGGACTTGTCAAATAAATTTGTGTATGAATTCCCAATGGTAGCCCTTTGTCTGCTACTCAGATAGGATGGTGGTGAAGGGGTGGCGACTACAGAAGAGGCATCCACCTGCCCCTCTTCATTCCCCCCTCTGGTCGTAAATTCGATCATGCTCTTCTTTTTCTCTTCTTCCACAATTCCTGGTTCTTCTTCTTCCACCATCTCATCATATTTTATTTTCTTTGAGACCCATATTTTCGTCACCCCCCTCAGGTAACCTGCATTCTTTATGTGTTCATCCACACTCCAGGCCATGTGGAGACAATCCCATGTGGGTGAACAAAATATCCATTGTACAACCTGGTTCATGGAGGTACAAGAGAACTTTTCTTGATCTTTTCATTAGTCTGCATTTTCTCTCCGGTATCATTGTTAACATCAGTCATTATCTTGATCCCAATAGCTTTCCTTGGCTGTTTTCTGGCATTGTCCCAAGATAATCCTTAAGAGACAGAATCCTAGCAACACCCACACTAGTATTGCCCCAAGTAGTTTGAAAACCTTTGCCAACCAAGATGGAATCCATGAGAACAAGGATGAGAACCAATTGTCTCCTGCCGTCTCATGAGCTTCCTCTTCCGTTTTTGTATGCAGGGTCATTAACATCGTTATTGCCTCTGTCAGGGTTCAATTTTCTCCATCATGAGATGGTATAAATATACAGCAAGAAGCCCTGACCTTAGCACAAACAGCTCCTTCCATTGCTGTTATCAGACCCAGAACATTACAATGGAGCACACTCCTCCCCAATCTTTAGGCAACTGCATGTAGGCTCTGGATCTGCAGGCCCAATATCGATCCATCAGAATGGCAGTTCCTCCATTCATTACTGGTACTTCAATTATTTCTCTGCAACCTTTGTTCCTTGCAACATAGACCTTGCCATCATTCTTGAAGTGGGTTGTTGCATGCTTCAATTGTAGTATATACACTGGTGTTCGTTGACTACCCAGGTTAGTAGTTTTGCATACTTGGCCTATGATTCCAGGCATTCATCGTTCACCTTTTGCACTCTGTGGACTGTAGATGTGCAGGGCATGATATTAGTCCATCTTCCCCTCCATTTCTGGTTGCTACACGCCCATACACCAAGAGCTGTACTCTCTCCCAGAATCCTGGCTCTCCTGATTTTTCAGTCATGTCTGAGTAATTAATTTACTTCATATCAATAGTTTGTATCTACTCTCCAAATTGGGATGGATACATATGTTTTTTGTTTGTCCACCCCAATCCACCCTTCATTCTTTTTGTTTTACCTTTGTATCTTCGTATGTAAAAGTCTGTCTTGATCACATCTTAAAGTTGCTACTTTTCCCTTCAAATTGACCTCTCATGGTGCATGCTACTGGATGACTGAGACATTTTGCATCATGTGGGGACACTTCTCTTGCAATAAATGTTCTTGCCGCATTCATGGCATATGCTTTAATGAACACACATAACAGCTCTCTTCCAATGTTCTCTCTCCCGCCTCTTTCATGTGCTGGTACCATAAATTATTTGCTAAATAAGCCGGTTTATCTAAGTATGTGTTTATACTTTCATTATCTTCCTCAGTATCTCTCTTTATTTTGAAAAGGGTCTTTTAATATCAGAACGCAATGTTTTTTTTTGTTATTAACAGGGACAATAGGAATAATGGGAATAGTGGGGATGTCTTATTTTCTGGCTCCGACCTGCTTATAACATGTGTAAATGCCAACGTTATAAGGAGAACAGTCAAAATTGAAATACCACAGAAAGCTCCAATAATTGTCCATCGTTTGGTACATCTTTTCCATGGAGCTACAGTTCTTACCTCTTGGAACATCTCCATTTCTTTAATTATGTCTGACATACACCAAATGTATCAATGTATCACTTATTTAAAACTTTATAGCAAGAACTGTAAAATAATTGCCAACATAATTCTCAGAACTTTCTATTTTTATTTGGATTTCCAAGAAATGCCCTTTATTGGTATTCCTTCATATTAATTCTGGATAAGACTGTAATATGTACGTAAATACTGCAAGCAAGAATGCATATCCAATGGGTAGCATAAGAAATGCAAAGTATTCTTCATCTCTTCTGATTTCTACTGCTTCTGCGCCATTTACTCTTGTACCTAGTCTAGGGGAAAGTATTCCAGGATCACTACAAGTCAATTTGTTCTTAAGAAATGCTAATCTTAATAGGTTGTTTTTTCTTCCTTTGTCTTGTCTTGGATTTTAGTCTGGAGTCTGATTTGTATTCAATGAGGTACATCACTTATTCAGTAGGGGTAGCTGCAGATGAGGCCAAGGTTTATCATTTGTAAGGTTTCACATCATGGAGGTGTATCCACGCTTGCCTGCCTTGTAATTTCACAATGGTAGGGATCCCTTCCTGCACTTCAGGGGGCTGTCAAAATGAGGGGTGCTCCAGGTACACACAAACTTATGCACAAGCACCTGGTCCACTGGATACAGTCTGAGCGGTTTAAGAATCTCTTCCAAATCAGTCATTGTTTTGAGATAATCATGCATTTCATCGCCTAGAGCCCAGGCTACACTGTGAGCATCTGTATTTGCCCTTGTTAGGAGAGTGAGAGGAGTCCTTGTGCAGCATCCAGTCACCAACTCATGGGGTGGCAGATGATGATCTGAGCCAGGCTGGTTCTGCAGCACATACAGCGCAAGGGGTAGGCAATGAAGCCATCCCTTCTTGAAAGTGTTTTTTATTTTTGCTTTTCTCTTTAAAAGGGCCATTTAGTTTCTCACAAAATCTGTTTGCTTGCGTATTATAAGCAGAAGCAAACATATGGCTAATGTCTAATAGCAGAACTATATTTTCAAATAGCTCATGCACGAAGTACGGTCCATTGTCAGATTGCCAATCTTCGCACACACCCGATCTTGGAAACACTTCAAAAACAAGGAACTTGGCGGGACACACGGCATCAGGGTGTGTGCATGGACCCGCCTCAATCCATCTCAAAAAGGGACATACTACAACTAACATATACCTATATCCATTGTAAGTCTGCAACATTTCTACATAATCTATGTACAGATGCTGGAATGATCCCCTTGGTCTGGGAATTGCTCCTCGCAGTGTTTGCACAGTATGACCTGCAGTAAATTTCTGGCACACAATGCAGTTTATAATGAACTGTGCCACATGTTCATAACGGTTCGGTACGAACCATTCTTCTGCAATACTAGCAGCTAGACTCTCTTGAGTCACATGCGCTGGGTAGTGAAGCTGCTCAAACGCTACCCGCAATAGTGCTAGAGGCATCACTGGCTTTCCAGTGCTATCCGTTCTCCAAATTGCCTCAGTAGGGGACAGAAAACATTCCTGTTTTTTACATAACTCATTCTCTTCTGGCGATACTCATCCTTGTATTTTGATTAACTGTACAAAGAACGTCATATTGAATCCTTCCATAACCAGCATGCATCGCCCTGTTGGCTGCCTTTATATTTATTTAGCTCACTCTCAGATATAGTTGGATAACAGGCCACTTTTTGGCCTCTAAATCTGTGGCTTCATTTCCGCAAGAGATTAACTCTGTTCTCTTGGAATGGGCTTTGCATTTTACAATTGCTATGGTCTCTGGGAAATTCAACGCTTTAATTAGTTTTTCTAATGATCCTGCATGTTGCACTGGAGGGCCGTCTGCGCTGAGGAAACCCCTCCTTTTCTAATGTGACAAGTTTGCGTGTACCGTTGACATCACATTCACATAGGCGGAGTCAGAGTACACCATCACTTCCTCATCCTCAAAGCTTTGCAGCGCATCACTAAGCGCAGGTAATTCTGGGGGTACAATCTCCTACTGATCATTACCTCACATTTACCCTCTCGGTTCAGTGTTACCACTGCTGATCCAGTATGTATCACCCCACTCTTTTGGTCAATTCTCGATGACCGTCAATGAAAACCACTTCCTCTCTCCCTACAGCAGTCTCTTTAACAGGGGGAATATCATCATAACACTTGGTATATGTAATACAATCATGCATATTATCATCTTCTACAACTGGTTCAGCTATAAACATTGCTGGATTCACTACACTGCACCTAAAAATTGTAATTGCAGGGTTTGAAATAATTACCTCATATCCTGATGCTCTTTGTACAGTCAATGTACTTTTAGGTTTTTCCAAAATTGCAAATAATGCATGTTCTACGAACAATGTTACTGAACACCCCTTGGTCACACTTGAAGCCTTTTCAATTGCAAAGGCAGCTGCTGCCAAAGATTGCTCACATGGATAATGTCCTTTCATGACTGGATCTAAGATCCCACTGTAATAGGCCAATGATTTATGACCATGTCCTAATGTTGTTTTCTGCGTGAGCACTGCCGTCATGACATTTGAATGAGAGAAGCAGTACAATTCTTCACTATAATTTGGAACCCCTAACACAGGAGCTGTATTCATCATCTTTTTTAATTCCTGAAATCCTTCAATCATCTGTTCTGTCCATCTTACTGTTTTTGGCTGTTCAGTCCTCATAATGGCCTCTGCCCTTTCAGGCGTCACTTTTCTCCCTCCGTGTGAAATCAACTACCCTATATATCATACTTCTTCTTGACAAAATGCTAATTTCTTCTTATCCACTTTGTACCCCTTCTCTGCCAATATAGTCAAAACCTTGACAGAGTCCTCTCTGCACATTTCTTCTGTCTCACTGCACACTAAAATGTCATCAACATATTAAATGATGGTACTTTCAACTAGAACATCTCCTAAATCCATCTGAAGTACTCTGTTAAGAAATTGTGGGCGGCTCACAGTACCACCGAGGCAAATAAGTATATTTCAGACTAATTGTTCTATATGAAAAGGAAGTTAGATCTTGTGTGTCTTCATGAAGTGGAACTGAGAAACATTTATTTTTTAAATCTACAACAGTGAAATACCTTGCTTTTGGCGGGATTTTGCTCAATATTGCCGCAGGGTTCAGAACTAAAGGAAATTCTGCTTCAACTATATTGTTTAGAGGTCTCAAATCCTGTACAAATGACCACGGCCCCCCCGTTGATTTTTTGACAGGGTACACAGATGTGTTACACTGAGAATGCGATGGTACCAAAATGCCTTGCTTCATTAAAGTGGATATGGTTTCGAATATACCTTCATCCACTTCCCTAGCCATGGGATACTGCTTTGCATGTGACAAAATTGCTTGTGGTTTGAGCTTAATTTGTACTGCTCCTACTCCTTTCAATAGACCCATGCCATACAGACTTGTAGTCCATGAAATACTTGGCACCTTTCCCAAGTCTTCCTGAAACAATTGCGGTTTCTTTTTTGCCAATGTCATTTTCTGAGGTATTTCTAAATTCTCTACCTTAATCCAGTAAGTAAGGTTTATGAAACATACTGTCTCCTCACTTGAAACATCACCCCTAAATAGTTAATCATTCAAATCTGTAAACCTGTATCCTTCATCGAGAGCTATCACTGTTCTCCGTCCTCCTCCCTCATCGCCTGTCTCATGAAGCATCACCCTTTCTTCTCTCACTATTGCTGCATCTAATTCTAAAGGAATAGCTTGCCCTTCCTCGTCATCCATGAGTCACTCTAATCAAAAACACTTCCTTGTCTATAGGTACTCCTCATAGAGCTTTCTTCCCTGTAAATGCTAGTATGAGCTCCCTCACATTTACATAATGTATTCCTGGAGTGAAAGACACTATTCCTTTGTCAGTGAAATATTTCGTCATGTTCAGTTTTGTCATCAAGTGACGTACTAGTATCTTTACAGGCGTTTGTTTAGAATATAACAATGGCATACACATGTCATGTTCACCTATAGAAATCAGTAATTTGCCTGTAAATGGAACTACATTTGTTACCCCAGCAAATCCCTGCACATTCATGACAATATCTGACATTGGATATTCTCCCTCACGGACACAGGAACGAGTTGCTCCAGTGTCCACAAGAAATGAAAACGTCTTGCCTTCTATCGCCACCTTGACCCTTGGTTCCTCTCTGGGGTCCGGTGTTACAGATAGCATTGAACACAACACATCAGTTCCTTCTGTGGGATGTCCTATTGTGGATATCAATCCATCCCCGAACCAGTGAAAGGATGTCCTCCCACCACAGTCAACCTCCCCGATTTGGGTGTAGACGCTTGCATGGCTCCGTGTCCATGGGCAGGTACCTGTCTGTTGCATTGGAATATATTCAACTGGTTGCATCAGTGCCTGTTGCATCTGCATAGTGACTTGCTGTTGCTGCCCCTTTGGTGGCTGCATCTGCATTGGAACCTGTTGTATTTGCTGTACTTCAGGTGCAAATATCTGTGTTTGCGTGTGATCTTAGGCATAATATCCTTGTGAATCTGTATTATACTGTGGAGCATATCCCATACCCCCTCTCGGAGATTGCCAATTCTGTTGCTGCATGCCCACCCCTAATTCTGCATACTCTAGCTAAATGTCCTAATTTGCTGCAGCTTCAACATTGCGGTGGCTTTCCGCCATTAAATACTCCGCTTCCTTGAGGGTTTTGAAATCCACCTTGTCTTCCTCCCCGAGGCCCATTCCCTCTGCCTCTCGGCATAATATTATACCCGTTCTCATCCATCACATAAGCCACATTATTCTGTTGTGGCAACTGCACTGTTTGGGCGTTGCTCCCTCATAATTTGTCAATACAGCTCCTTATACAGTATATTTTGATATTGTTTTCTGCACCAACTTCGCCTCTTCCCCACCTGTTTTTTTCCCTCTGCTTTCTTTTTGTCTTTCTCCCTGAAGATTCTACAATAGTGCACAATTGCCAGTTGTATCTCTGGCCATGGCTTCGTTTCCATTCCTACCTGTTTCTTTAGTTGGCGTTGCACCGGTTCGGGCAGCCCTTGACACAAGATGTGGTAAAATAATGCTACTGTCTTGTTGCATGATTGCGTTTTGAAATTGCATCTGTCCTGAATCTCCTGAATATGGGGTCTTTAGTCTCCCCTAGTTTCCTAGTCAATATTGCTCCAATATCCGATGTATCAGATGTATCAGGATATTGTACTCTAAGTGATCGCCATACATTTGCTCTAGAGGTATCAAATGGCGCTCCATTGTACACTGTGTTTTGTGCATGACTTTAGGGTACCCAGCTCTTTTCCACACATTGTCAGCTCTCTCCCCTAGGATAGCTGATAATTGGCCTTTAATATCACTTATAGCTACAGTCACTCCTTACGTCCCTTTCTCTAGTTCAGAAATCCATTTTCCAATGCTGGTAGTTAAACTTGGGAGCATACACTTTAAATTCTCTTTATCCATCTCGGACCATGGTATATATTGTGGTCAACCCCCTCTTGCTCTAATAGTGGGAATTGCGACAATCTTGGTTCGTACCCATACCCATCCACGCTCCTTGTTTTCCAAGCAGCATTGTCCTCACTGGTTTGTCTCTGTCTTGGCAGTGCCCTTAATCTGCTTATATAAGGTGGGGATATATCCCATGTACTACGTGACCGTGCTTACGGTCGTTTCAACATATGGTGTTAATTCTGGTGTTTTTTCTATGGTGTCTTCTAAATCTGTGTAGTAAAGTCGATAAGCAAAACAGTTGATCAAAAACTAAATTTGATTTCTACATAAAATGCATGAAAAATAGCATACATTCATTGGAAAATTCACAGAAGTGCAACACAGTGTATACAAAAATGACAAATAATTAAAAAAAGGTATTAAACTACAAATACAGACAATGGGTCTCATTAAGAGTTTGGAGGTAGCCATGCTGTTTTTACCGGCATGACTACCCCCAAATTCGGGTCTGTGTCCGGGTCCCGAAAAATGGGAATTATCGGGCCATTCCAACCTTTGCGGGCCTGGTAATTCCCATTTGCGGGACCCAGTACGTCCCCATTCCCATTTGAGCCACCATAGGGCTCAATGGGAATGGGGAGGATGCTAGCAACGGGCCGGTTAATAATGGATCTGTTGTTAGCATCCTGTTCTGCTAGCGTGTGCCGCTCTGCACGTCTGGTCTGACCAGGCGTACAGGGCGGCCCCGCAAGGAGAACTCGTAATGAGGCAGTAAGGCAACAGCGGCACCGGTAGAACTTCCGGCGCCGTTGTTGCCTTACCGCCAGGGTCGGAATGGGCCCAATGACTCACAACCTCTCCATACCTAAATTGACTCTAAAGAGCAATAAATATGCTCCTACTATTAGAGCCAAACAAGTGACTTTAATTCAATACTTTTTGCCCCTGATAAATGTTCAACATTAATAGGAATATGAACAGATACATGTAGAGCATTTACCAGGGCGGAACTGCAAAGTTCATTGGGCCTCATTACGAGTTGCCCGGTAAAACCGGGTTCATTACCGGCATGCCGGAATGAGCAGGTCCATGCTCGTATGAACCCGCTAATAGCGGGTGATTACGAGTGCGCGAGCACGCGCGTTACCCCATGCCGGTAGTGGCAAAACCGTCATGCCGGTAACGGGCCACCAACCCCCCTATACCGGCATTGCAGGTACCGCCCATTCCGTAACCGCGTCATAACAACCACTAAACACCGGCACGGTAATACCGGCACGGTATTACTGTGGTCGCAAAAAAGCACCCGGAAATTACGTCATTGCGTCGGAACGGGAAATGAGCCTGTGGCCATCTTTAAAAACACAATCCATTGCCGTCCTCCATAACCACCACTACACTCGTGTTGTTGTGTGCCACAACTGAAGTAGGATGTCGAAGGCCACCAGTAAATCCTACCAAAGGAAGAGGAAGCAGCGTTTTTCTGATGCTGAACTGACTATGCTTGCCAACACCCTCGGACAGCATGCAAACACAATCAGGAGCACAGACCCCAAGCATGTGGCACAAACCAGAAAAAAACAGGTCTGGCAGGAGGTCACTCAGAGGGTGTCGGCAGTGGGGAGCACCCCAAGGAGTGTACGTGACTGCCGGAAGTGCTGGGACGACCTCCGCTTCAGGGTCAGGAAGACCCTTGCGGAGAACAGGAGGGCCGCAATGGCGACAGGCGGTGGCCCACACTCCCCTGTGAAGCTCACTGCATGGGAGGAGACTGCAAGTGCATTCATTGACCCGGAATCCATAGAGGGAATAGGAGACCAGGAGTTCGGCGCTGCAACTACCACAGAGGAAGGTGAGTGAACCATCGCATCCACGTATACCAAAACATGATGTGGCACAAGTGATGTGGACGTTAGGCAAGGCAAGGCAATGCATGTTCCAAGGCTACATCAACACATCCATAGAATGAGTGCCACACCCTGCAACACACGCATGCTGAGTTAAAATCCCAACAGAGGTGCAACATGGCCCATCCATGCCCATGGGACCCACCACACACACATCAAACCAATGCTATGCCACCAGCCATGCATTGATTGCCAACATGTCCCCTCAGTACACCAAATTCCACACACCAGAAATGAAATGATGCCTGAATGTATGAACATATTACACCACAATACATCAAAGCTGCCATTTGACAACATCACTGATGACCTGCATCTCTTCTATCTCCCAGGCACCGATGAGGAAGGTGGAACACAGGACAGGGGTGCGAGTACATCCAGTGCACGCAAAGGGACCAGGGCCACCACCACCCCCCATCCAAGAAAATGCCTGCAGCAACACCCAGTGTGCCACGCAAGGCATCAACCCTGCAGGGGGCACCTGCAGCGACAGAACCGCAGCAGGCACCCACAACAGTGGGAGCCGTTCCGCCAGCCACCACGGACGTTGTGTCCACAGAGGTGGATGATGAGGCTGGAATCATGTCTGGAATACCCACCCCAGGCCTCATTGCCAGCCCCCACCCACCTGCGGAGTCTGAGAGCCTGGACGATCCGTGTCTCCATGACTCAGATCTTGGAGAATCAGACATTGGGATCTTCCAGGAGGACAGTGCCCAGGACGAGGAGCCCACGCAGGTGCCTTCCACCACCCTGCCAGCCACCAACCTGCCAGCCACCACCTTGCCAGCCACCAGTACACCTGCGGCCGACACCTCCTTCAAGGCTCGCCTGGCAAGGGTAGAGGCCCCCCAAGAGTCAATGCTGCAAATCATGCATCGACAGGTAGACGCTGGGAATGAGGCCATGAGGGCCATAGCCACGGTCATTGCAGCCAATACAGCTGCCGTGGAGGCATCTACGTGTGCATTCAGGGAGTGCATGGGGTCACTGACACAGGCCCTTCTTGCCAACATCCCGCAAATGCAGCGTCAACACCTCGGCCCAGCCATGGGACTGACAATAGACACCTCCACTACAACAACCCCTTCCACCTCGGTGCAATCGAGCCCTGTGCGGTTAACGCGCAGGAACGCACGCCGCTCGGCCATGGCACCCCCAGACCCAAAAGTCTCGAGGAAATAACTGTATGGGCAATGACAATGTGAAGAACTACATTGGTGAAGGGAAAACTGTGTGTTGCACACATGGTGACATTTGGGATCCGTGGGATGGGTGAGGGAGTTTGTTGGGGTATTTTCTGGGGTTTGTGGGGTGGGTGAGGGAGTTTGTTGGGGTATTTTCTGGGGTTTGTGGGGTGGGTGGGTGAGGGAGTTTGTTGGGGTATTTTCTGGGGTTTGTGGGGTGGGTGAGGGAGTTTGTTGGGGTATTTTCTGGGGTTTGTGGGGTGGGTAAGGGAGTTTGTTGGGGAGGTCTGGAAGGGGGGAGTGGGCACATTTTTGCAGTTTTGAATAATACACAAGTTGTGCAAAGAAAAATCCATGGCTGGACATTGTTATTTTTCGTGTGCATCCATTTAATGTGTTACGGTGTTCAGTGCCCAACTCCCAATATTCCCTGTGTGCATGTTCATATTGGCCCAGTGTCTGACTGACACCAGTCTTTCATAGTCCCTGGGCCTCATTACGACCCAGGCGGTAAGGGGTTAACGGCAGCGTTAACAGCGCCGACCTTTACCGCCTGAGTACGAGGTCCCTTAGCGCCATGGCGCTTTTAACACCTGCTTTTAGCAGGTGTTAAAATCCATGGCGCTAAGGGACCATGGAGTTAATTACGCCACCGTAATTTACGGTGGCGTAATTAACGCCTTCCCCACTCCCATTATGCCCTATGGGGCAAAAATGGGAATGGGGAAGGGTAAATGGGGATTGGGGACTTACCGCCCCGCCAAGGTCGGAATGGGGCGGTAAGTCCGCCAACCACCATGGCGTAAACGTAGTTTACGCCATGGTGGTAAAGTCACGGCCCAGGCTGTAACTTACCGCCTGGGTCGTAATGAGGCCCCCTGTGTTTCAGAAGTATACTTGAATTCGTGCTTGCCGTACGGCAGGGCCATCCCGTGCATCACGTACTGGCAGTGGGGCTACTTCACCTCCGTCTCCGTCCTCATCATCCTCACCCGGCCCATGCATGTCAATGTCAGGTGACAATGGTACATTTTTCCGGACGCACATGTTGTGCAGCATGACCCAGGCCATGGTGATCTTTGCCACCTTCTCAGGCCTATATAGGAGTGCCCCACCAGATCTGCTGAGGCAGCGGAACCGCCACTTCGACAGGCCAAAGGTCTCCTCAATGACAGCACAGGTACGGGTGTGCACACGATTGTATTCCTCCTCATGGCCATTCTGCGGGTTAGGCACAGGGGTGTGTAGCCACGGCCTCAAGGGATATCCTCCATCACCAGCAAGCAGATTCAAATAGGTGTGTGTCACTCTGAACTCCCGTAATTCAGGGAGCACAGTCATGCCGCCAGCTATTTGGTGTGGCCATGCACATGTCCCTGTTAGCATGAAAACATTTTATCTAGGTGCCATCTGTACTGTTATCAGGTGTGGTAGTCTGGATGGCGTTCAATTGATGATGCAGGGTGTAATCATGCATGCTGAGGCAGATATGCTGTGGTAGTGCAACAATGTTTTGACTCCAATTCCTGCTGTTCATTATTTACTATGCATGGTCACACTGCCCACATAGCCACACTTGCCGTCCTGTTTATTCATGCATTGCTTGCCATCACCATGGTGGCCTGGTTGTGCCTCTTACTTGTTCTCATTGATATGCATTATTTGTGATCTGTGGCCCAGTGAAGTGTCATGTACCGTTTGACTGGTTCAGGTCAGGAGTGTTTGGCTCTGCATGCATTCTCCAATCACCGGCTATTCTGACCCAGGTGCAGTATTGCCCCCTCCACATGCATCCCCACACATCAGTACCCCAAAGCACTGCCATGGGACGGTTGTGCAACTCACCAAGCAGCCAGGCACGTGGTCCGGCATGTTGCTCCATTTGATGGGGTACCGTGGATTTACCCAGTAACATGGCATCATGTGTTGATCCAGGAAATCGGCCGCAGCAATGGGTGATGATCTTCCTGGAGTCACATACCATTTGCACATTGATGGAGTGGTGTTGTTTGCGATTGCGGTACACGGCCTCTATGGCATGGGGGACTATCAATTCCACATGGGTGCAGTCGATGGCACCGACACAATTGGGCATGCCTGCCAGTGACTGGGAGCCTACTTTGGTTTCGGCTATCTCCTGGGCAGTCCGTGGTAGGGATATGTGGGTTCTTGCGTGCTTCAGGAGGGCATCCAGCACTTGGTTCAGCATGCATGAAAATAGTGGTTGTGAAATGCCATGCAGCTGGCCCACTGTGTCTTGGTAGGTGCCTGTGGCCAGGAAGTGTGGCACAGACACCACCTTTAGTAGTGGGGGGATGGCAGTGCATATTTGTATGTGGCTGGCAATGTCGTTCTGTATCATGTGCACTATGGTGGTGATGGTGTCACGGTCCAACCGGTACAGGGTGTGGATCTACTCAGGGGTAGGGTTGAATGGGCTGGGTCTGGTGCGATGTATTGCTGGATGCCTACGAGGCTCTGGTGGCTGCGCTGGTGGTAATGGATGGGCCTGTCTCAACCTCCTTCTCCTCCTGTGTCTCCTCTGTGCTGCCTGTTCTTGCTGCTGTTGTTGTTGTTGCAGTTGTTGCTGTAGTTGTATCAGTATAGGCAGGTCCTCCTGCACCATGTTTGCAAATGCTAGTGGTGGCATTTTGGTGTAGGAAGGGGTGTGGTGTTTAGTTGTGCTCCTTTTGTACTGGGCAACTCTGCATTGCCTAACTGGGGGGGGGGTTGTGGTGTGTGGGTGTGCTCAGTTCATACTGGCACAGCCTCCTTTGACTCCACCTGTGGGGATTGTATGCACCTGTAGCAGCTGCCTTGTATCTTGCTTGCTGTTTGCGGGTGGTCTGGGATGCCTGTATGGCCGGAATCGTGCAGGCCGTGATTACCGGCTTCGCGATGCCGGTATTTGCATGTATGCGTGGGTTGGAATTAGCCCCTATTACCGGCATTTGCTCCCTGAAGGTGCGCGTGTACGTGCCTATGTCGCTATTAGCGGTACTGTTTTTTGGTATGCCGCTAATACCGGGTTTGCGGGTCAGAATGCTACGGAACGGTAAATGATGCCGGTATGTAAATACCGGCATCGTTTTTCCCTTACCGGCATACCTCGTAATGATGCCCATAGTGTGTAAATATTTCGATACACAGACTTTTCATAATTCCCAATGAGAGTGTATACTACACACTCCATTCTAACTTTATAGGCTCTATCTATGGAAGCCTATCCCACCTAGAGAGGTTGAGAGTCATTGTTGCATCTGTAGTTGCAACCTGCGTACTTTCAATCGTTGGGCTTCTGCCTCTTTTTGTTTCACCTCTTCCAATCTCTCTGTCTCTTTTCTTATCTCACACCTTTTTTGTTCCTCCCTTTGCTTAAATTCTTTATCCCTTTCTTCTTTGCATAATCTCTCTTCTTTCTCTTTTTCTCTCGCTCCTCCCTTTCCTTTTTCCCATACTCCATCAATGCCCTTATCATCAAGTACGAGCAATATTTGTCCTCACATCCATTTGTTCTGTAGTATTGTTCTGCCCTTAGCTGTATTCTTTGTTCGCTTCTGACTTTCTGCATTTTCCCCTATCTCTTCTTGCTTGTCTTGCCTTTCTTTTCTCTCATCACGCTGTTTATTTTAATCACCTGTAAATATACTTTGTCGTTCTCTACTCCCGCACTCTTTTGAGGTGTCTTTGGTGTTATAAGTAGGGGCCCATATATTGGATTAACATACCCGCTTCTGCCTTTAATTCCTTTAAAGGATAAAATACCTTTTCTTCAACTTTTTCATCTTGCTTTTCAGGAAGTAAAGTAGAAGCCAAAGGTATTATATCTTCTCCTTTCTTCTGATTAAGCATCAGCTCTCTCTCAACTTTATCTTCTTTCTCACTCAGATACAGTTTCCAGAGTTCTAAAACTGCCAACCTTTTCTCTAACTTTTTTCTTTTCTGAGTTGCATGTAAGTATGTCGTCATGTGATGCAATAACGATTTCGATAACTAACCCTCTTGAGGCCATGACATATGTGCTTTATTAGTTGTCCCCTTTCAGAATGGTATTTTGTAATTGTGGCTGTATGTCTCAGCAATGTTCTGCATAGGTGTGAAAGTGTTGTATCTTCCATGGTGACAAGTCAATTCAGACTGTCAAAGTGTACCCAGTCTATTATTCTCTACCCTTAGTAAATGTATTTCATCTCTTATTGACTCTGTCTCAGAGCTTAATACACACCCTTCTTATTGGCTTTACACCTCAGGAAACCCTTAACACTCCTATATGGATCCCATCCCTCATGGGCCCGTGAAAATGGGGTATCCATCTCTTTTTTATAGCCCCTAAAAAATCCAGTTACTCTATATATATATATATATATATATGCTCTCAACAGATCACAACACAATCCTTCCCCTTTTTACTTTTTACCATATTCGATGGTCTACTCACATCCGCTATTCAGCTCAAGTCCCTTGGCATCGACTCTCCCACAATCGACCAGTTTGTCTTAAGTCCGTGAGGCACCTTCGGGGACTGGACAAGAATTTCATCAAAGGGGGACCTGCAACACTGAATCTTGATCACATGATTTTTTTTGTGCTCCGCTCTCCGCAGGTAACTCTGCGATCGTCTGGCCAATGGTAGGAACGACGATTGTCCGCGGTCTGGATCTGGATCTAGGTCGTTGATGTGAACCATCCGCACCGCTAGCAAACATGCTCTAGCACCTTGAATCATCTTCTTTGTGCTAGATGGGATTACCAACAATTATCACAGACCAAAAAATTGGACAGACCAAAGAAAGATGGTAAAATGCTGCTTTAATCTCAATGAAAGAAAGCAGGGAGAAATACAGCTATCAAAATAGTTGCTCGATATTCGCACCAAAGTTTGCTTGTACCGAGTTTATATCTACTTTTATATATGTCATTCATGACATCATCCTACGTGGCATTTTATAAAAACCTAACACCGGGAGGAATTGGATTAGGGGAACATATCTACTTATAGAATAATATGTGTTAATATCTCATTGGCTGCCCCTTGTCTGTAGGACATGCCCTGAGCTACTTCTATGCACATCACATACTGATTAGATCAGAAAATATGGCAGCGGGCTAATAACTGCAACATTGTATATGAAAGTGCATGGCATGCCTTTTGATTGGTTGTCAACCCTATCAAACCTTGGACTTTCGGCTTGTTTTAGCAGCACGTGAACAAAGTGAAAGCTAGGTGTTCAAGCTGCGTCAAGTTGTTCTTTGTTTTCACAATTAGTCCATCGTATGTCATCAACCTGATCCTTAGCCACGGTTTATCATTTGTAGTTGACCTCATAGTCTGCTCACTGTTCTGGGAGATTCGAGGGAGTGTGAGCACACCACTATCTTAACTCAAACCTCTAATGAAAGCCTTTCTTTTGAGTTCTTCATCACGAGACCACGATTTTGTCAATTTCTGCCTCTTCATTTCTGCTATTTGATTTAATTAACCAAGGTGTCATTACCCTCTCTGGTCTTAAGAGACTTGCTCACTCCACCTCACATAGACTTTTGCCTTCGTGGTTGTTTAGTACTTGGCTTCAGCAAACGTCTTTGCCCCCTAATCTTAGCAAAAATATGTCTCATGCAGGTAGTCTATTCATTCGCCCCTCTCTGTGCCTTGCGCCCATCTCTCGATATAGCGTCCTTGATTTCAGGACAACGTACTCTCTTTTTCTGCATATGAAAACAGCTTCTTTGTCAATTCTTCAATGTACGATCCTATGCTTGTTTTTGAGGTAGCTGGGTTTATTCTTTAACAGTCCTAAAAGCTATATATATATATATATATATATATATATATAGCTTTAGGACTCTTTTTTAGCAAGCTTCTAGATGATTCTTCTAACTTGCGTTGCAGCCTATTTACAGTTATTGGTCAGCACGTTATTTCATCTTCTTATTTTTACGATCACTTCATCTTTTAGTACATGTTTCTCTCAGTGCTTTTGTTACATAATCAGTCTTAAGTATTTTCATATCCTTTCAGTTTAGGCTTATATATAGCTTCATTATAACACCATATTGTTGTCGTCAAGCCTTTGTTTGGAGTTCATCCATGATTCTCATAGCCGCCTCCTGGCACTTAGGCAATTGACAGCCTTCTTGGTAACTTACCTCCATTGTCTCAACATGAGGATATCTTCTGAATAGATGTCTGAGTGCATATCGCCTTTCATACAATTGACGCAGTATGGACATTTCATATAAACTCATGCATGAATTCCCAATGGAAGCCCTTCATCTGCTACTCGAATAGGATGGTGGTGAAGGGGTGGGGACTAGAGAAGAGGCCTCCACCTGCTCCTCTACATTGGATTTAGACGTATCGATAGCCCCCACATTGTGTGTGTGCCTTCAATGAGGAGTACCACCACACAGGCAAGAGTGCAAAACCTCCTTGGGCCGACTCATGTCTACATCCTTCTAAGCTCATAAATTGAGTACCATAATACTGGTAATTGTAAAACCTGTTACCAGGAGTTTTGAAACAAGAAAATGCTAGCATAGGTGTGGTATAGAAAACAATACATATTAATAGTAGGGAAATTAAAGTAGCTAGAGCCTCTCCTCAACTCACATCAGGCATGTTGTTCCCCATCCTCATCATCAACAGCGACCTTTGCTTCATGACACACATCACAAAGAATCCCAGAGAATCTGTTACCAGTTCCCTCTCTCCTTCGCAAGATTAAGCCCACTAACCCCTCCACAGACTTCAGAACAGTCACCCAAGTGTTGGTAATTTCCAAATGGAACTAGGGCCACATTCTCCGTGCCGGAGTCCTGACACTGCTGAAAACTGTCTATCACTGCACATGACAGAGGAAATATGACCTCTCTAAACCTGCATCGCCTTCAAAACGGCCTGCATCCTATACAAAGATTTGACAAAGAAAGCTCCATCCAACCTGGCTGAAAAGCACACCACCTCCATACGTCTCCACGAAACCAGACGCCAGAACATCACCATAATAGAACCTAGGCAATGTAGGAAAGAAATAAGCATTGCTTTAAGTGGGGTAAAAATTGAGAGGGAGCTCTCATTTGGGGGCATGGCTTGCGTGATGGTTGTGGTGTAAGAATTGGTGGGTGTGGTCTATGAATTAATGGGCACGGCCTAAAAAAGCACATTTAAGGGAATGCACAGGAGTGGTCAGGCCTACACAACTATGTGCATATTGCAACAAAGTCTGCTTGGTACATTCCTTAAAGTACAACAAATCAAAGTTCAAAGTCATTATTTATTGGACCAGGATTAGGTGTTGAGGTACAGAAGGACACACATACATAGGGCCTCATAACGAGTTGGCCGGTATCCTGGCTGTGATACCGCCTAACTGTAATTGCGTTAGCGCCAACCGGTCTCGTGCTATTAGCGCCGGATCACGGGTTGGGCATTAACGGTAAATCCCCATTGAGTCTATTGGACCCAATGGGGCATTTTCGGAACAAATACTGTGCGCTAATACAGCCCTTGGTAATTGCACTGATGATAGGGCACTAAATGGGGTTTTCACCTGCAGACAAAAGCTGGAGGTAAAACAGCCCATTTAGCACCCAACTCGTGATTGGGCCAGCCCTTAAATGCAGAGGTAATACCATTACCGCCACATTTAAGGGCTACCACCTAACTCGTGATGAGGCCCATAGTGCTTATAAATGAAGTGGCTGAAGGCAGACCTGATTAAGACATTTTTATTACACCTGTAGCTGGTGTACAACTCCAATTAAGTCATTAACCCTCAGAAGACTGTTTTTAAAAACCCTAGCAGGCACTTTGAGTGCAAAGTTTGATGTTAAGGCTTAATTAAAGCACACTCAAAGAGTGGTTACCGTGGACAAATAACCAAACAAAACTGAAAAGCTGTGTGCCCCTCTTCAAATTGCATGTCTCTCTATCTGTACTCATATAGTACAATAGCTTTGGCTTATACAACCAAACTAAAAATGCTTTTCGTAACATGAAATAAGACTAACATAAATAAATAGACCTGCACTTTCCCAAATAATCTATTATCTAAAAACACAAATTACACAAATTGCTGCATGTAGATATAGTACTAATACTTTACTCCTCCAGGTACATTAGCATTCTCATTTTACACCAACAACCATCCTGACACACATTTCTTTAAGAGCCCTATGGCTCCCAAGAGTTGTTTTACTCCTATGAAACTTTCATCCTATGTGAGTTTTGATTCCGACATCACACACACTAATACACATATTGGTGCATGGATAAGTTCTATAGTACAATATAGTATAATACCATCTCAATTGCATTAACCCAGCGTCATGTACAGAGCACTTTCTGACACCACCCATCCCAGGCACAACCCGCAGGTCCTCCAAAATCTAGCTAATTCCAACCCTCACACTGGCACGCAGGTTGCCCTCAGTTGGACTGGTATTGCCTGTCTCTCACAGGTGGTTGCAAGTATCCAAATGCTAGAGTCCGGTACTGCACTTCACTGGTCAAAGCAATCACCAGTTTGGACAAGAGGGCCAATCTTACACCTTAAACGATGATGCCTGCATGTGGCAAGGCGGGCTAAAGTGAGAAAACACTTTTTGACGTGTGCGTCGCAGGGTCTGACAGTTTGATTTGGAAAGAC
Source organism: Ambystoma mexicanum (assembly GCF_040938575.1). Lineage (NCBI taxonomy): Eukaryota > Metazoa > Chordata > Amphibia > Caudata > Ambystomatidae > Ambystoma > Ambystoma mexicanum. The sequence goes on along the minus strand of NC_090936.1, from coordinate 61,050,670 downwards.
TGCTCTGTGCGGTCACTGAGCGGTCTTTCTAAATTGATCTTTTCTTGTTTCATTTTTTTTTTAAACGGTTTGTTTGTTTGTTTGTTTATTCGTTTGTTAGGCGCACCAGACTCATAAGTAAAAGGGCGCAGCAGTATGGAGATGCAAAGCTTACAAAGTTGCGACATGAATACAGGATACAATATTTACATACTTACAGGATATTGTAGGTGCCTTTCCCCGGCTTACTACATGTGAGAGAAAAAATAAAATAGTAGACACAACCCCTTGGCGGGGAAAGAGGCACTGAGACCCGGCTGCAAGAGTTCAAAGGATGGTTTATTTCTCCAGCTAGGAAATAACCCAAAAACTCTCTCCCTTTTACATCAGTGCCAACATTTATATTAGTTAAAGTAACTCAAACAAAAAATACTAAATGGACCCGATTGGCCAGACAGTGTGGTGCTGTAGGTGTGGGTAGCATTTCTTCCTCCTGGTTGGCTGAGTAGCTGACGGACGTCAAACATCTTGTGCTCCATGCAGGTCAGGGTCCGGTCACTGTGGTCACTACCTAAGCTAATATGTTACACACTAAATAACAAATTATTTAAAACATTTTATGCTACTTGTCACATTTCTACATAAGTCACACACAATGATTATTGTCATTACAATTGGGTCATTCGTGGCTTTATTTGGAGGCCTTGACCTTATTGTGCATGTAGAAGAATAAGGCTGTGTTTCGCATCTTTTCCTAGGTTTCAAACTCATTAGTACAAATAAAAACATATATAGTAGTAAAAATGCTTAAGGTTAGTAGTGGTTGTGTTGGGTGGGTTTCGCAGCACAGGCGAGGGTGTGGCACTTGAAAGAAATACCTTACAGGGGGTGCAGGGTCAGGATGGCAATAAATTGTTCTAATGGGGCTGGGTGGCTTGCACGTTTATGAGGATGAATCGAGCAGAAAGTGCTTAGCTCATCCTGGTTCACATGTCGGTTCTCAGACGAACAGTGATCTCAGAGGAAGAAAACTGTAGCATGTTGATTGTTGCAACTTTCTCCAGCTTCAGCGTGAGAATGGAAGCGCATAGCTTTCCTTCGCAGGGGGAGTGCAAGGGTGGGGGCCAGCCAGCTGCCTGCGCGCCTTGTGTGTGTGTGTCTCTGTCCTTGGCTGCTGCGGTGGAAGGGGAGCTGAGCATTGCTGTACTATCGCAGTGAGGCCTGTTCACCCAAGATGGAGTCGAAAGGGGGCACAAAAGATGGATGCCCCATGTCCTGCTCAGTAGTCCCATCTATGCAGCAGTGAACCGTGGTTAACTTTACATAAGGGCAAGGGGCAATCCCACTACCGGAGGCACGTGGTCCAAGCCTCGTACTGAGGAGCGTACGACGCGAGGGGGCCTAAGGACCCCTCGCTCCCATACATTCCCCCCTTTCGTTACATCTAAAGTAACAAACTACTTTATCTCGTTCTTTCCATTCTCCCTTCGGTAGTGCTCCGCTTCAGCCACAGCTTCATCCCAAGCAGGTGTACCCTTTATTGGCATCCATGCTTTGCACACACTTCTTAAGCTGTTACCTCTTCTTGCATATTCTTCTGGGGTGACCATTAAGTATATCCCACCATCCCCATCTAAATCTATCCAAACCTCGTTACACCACTGTCCTTGGTCCTCTCCAACCCACTGCACTGCTATTCTAACGGGCCTTCCGCCCGCGGTTTCCTCTCCTTCGTTTCCTCTATCTGCTGTTGCACTGGCAGTAATGGCGGCGACCTTCACTAATTTCGTCTGTACTAATTTTGCTTCGTCAGCCAACCTCTTTTGCGTGACCTCCTTTTCCTTCTCTTTGATCCTCCTCCAGTGGTGTACAATTATGCTCTGAATTTCAGGCCACCCTCTGGCTTCGATCCCAGCTATTTTGTCCAAGGCCTTCTGCACCTCTTTCGGCAACCCCTTTTTAATAATAAAATAGAATAAAGCTGTTGATTGATTCCATGCCGTACCAGTTTCGCTTCTCCATAAATCTTGCACTCGTAAAATGAATTGCGCAGGATCCTCGTTCTCCTCCATCGTGCACTGCATCACTGCATGTAAATCTGGAACGCCTGGAAATGCACGCCGCAATGCATCCCACACTTGTGCTCGAACATTGTTAAATGGTGATCCATTGTGTCGGTCACAGCTCATCGTTACTCCCGGGAACCCTGCCCTTTCCCAGATTGTGTCTGCTTGGTCCCCGATTGCTGAAACTAATAGACTTTTTACATCACCTATAGCTAACGGCACACCTGCCGTGTTCTTCTCAAATACATGTATCCACTTACCTGCCCCTCCCATCAGCGGGGGGAGGAGTTTTAACAAGTTGGTTTTGTCCATTTGGGCCCACGGAATGTAGTTTGGCCTACCTGCTCCTTTATGTATCAGTGGCATTTGTAGTTTTTGTTTCTTTCCCGTTCTGCTTGTCTTCCTTTTTTTGTTTTACTTACCAATATGTTTCCTATCCTCCCTGTTCGTTGTCTTAATTTACCTTGCCATAATGGTGGCGATAGTGTGTCTGAGTAACGGCGGTTTGGTTGTGGGGACCCCTCTGCAGCAGCTGCCTCTTCGTATTCATCTAAATCGTCCCATATTTCTTCTTTTTCTGACTCTAGCTCGTTATTATCCTCCCAGTTTTCCTTAGGTTCACTTCCTTGTCTTTCACCCTGGTCTCCACTTTGTTGACTCTCTGGTGTATCTGGGCGTATAATTCTCACTGGTTTGTTATTCAATTGGAACAGGAACTGTCCTGACTGCCACTCTTGTTCTTGTCTCTGCTGCGATGACGTTCCTTGTGATACTATAGACTGCCCTGATACCGAGGCTGCTGGGGTTGCATTGCTTGCTGCCCCGATCGGAGGTGTGAGATCTGCCAGTGACAGCGGGGGTACCTCCCCTCCCCCTGGCAGCATTTGCCATTTGTCACATAAAGCTCTTAACCGTGTTATTTCCATTTGTGCGTGTGCTAGCTGACGATTCAAATTACCTGTTAAACGTGCTATATCCACAGGAGGCGTGCTTGTGGGGCCATACAGGCCTCCTTTGTCATATGGTGGAGGTTCGGGGGCTGTTGCCCCGCCTTGGGCAGTGGCGGTGGGTGGTATATACAGGGGTTCACTAAACCCTACCGCTGGCCTAGTCATTAAGGGATAGATTTTTGTTACTTCGTTTTCGGTTGTAGTTGTTGAGCATTCTCCTTTTGGTGTCCCGCCTACTTCAGGGTTTTTCTGCTTTTCTGTCATTCGGCTTGTACCCACCTCTGCCATGGGGGCAACTTCCTCAAACATTCCCCATAAATCTAACACTTCTCTCCGATTCTGTAACTATTTCCCTTTATATCGCGCTAACAAATGTGTTGATACTAGGCCCAACACTCTTGTCAAATGATCCTCCTTCTGGCCAAATTGGTGTGACCCCGTCCCCTTTTATCTCAGTGATCCATTGATCGTGATACTTCTGTATCCTGTCGCTATATAGTGGAAGGTGCTGGCAAATATGTGCCAGTGGTGTTACTCCCACCATGGCAATGTTTCTTTTCCTTTCTTGTGTATTATAGTACCTTTGAATCTTTTCCCACCTCTAACTAGGCATGTCAGTTACAATATGTGGAAATAATACGCTCTTTATCAATGCTCACAATTACCATATATCGCATTAGCTTTCTGAGAGGTGTTACCTAGTCACCTCTCACAATTTATTTCTTTGCTTTACCTTATATCAATCACAAATTATTTGTACTAAAATACTTTAGCGTGTTCAACAAGACATATATATAGAAGCAGACCGACAAACATATAATCATGCAACATACACATGCACTGCCTGCGCGTGTTTGTTCTTTCCCTATTCCCGTTACTGTCCCTGTTTTTCTTCTTCCCTATTCTACCTACTATTTCACATTCACTCCCCACCTCTTTCACCTTTATTATGTCTCAAGATTTCTTACTTCCACGGAAAAAGATTATTCTAAAAACTACTCCGAGCCTACACGAGACCCCTACTATTTTTCTCTTTATCTCTATTCTGCACTTGGTCGGGACAAATGCTACACGGCGCTGCCTTCTACCCCCTACGGGCTAGGATACCACTTCTCTTCTTCTCACTTCTTACAACACCTAATGGCCATATAAAGGATAGATCAGAAAAGCCTCACCGTCACTCACACAGACCCTATTCTTGGCTACCTTCCCTTTGTTGCCAATTCCCTTCTTCCCGTATTTCCCCTTACCTTCCTTTGGGGTCTTTGCAACCGGGACTCCACGTGTTCAGTCAGGTACTCCGAGGGTGGCCACTCACGGCCGGACCTTGCTCAGGTCCGTCCCCCAACCAAGCCGTGGCCTGCCTTGGCGAGCAGCTTTTTCGATCGGGTATTCGTCAACCGGGACCCCTTGGCCCTTTCTTCTTGGTGTGCACAGTCTGGTCAACCGCGGAGGCGATGGTTCTGCTGGGGGGCGTCCTGGATCTCGATGCTGGGCGGCGCAGGCCTCAAGGCACCTCTCTAAATCACGTCGCGGGGGTTACCAAAAATGTAGGTGCCTTTCCCCGGCTTACTACGTGTGAGAGAAAAAATGAAATAGTAGACACAACCCCTTGTCGGGGAAAGAGGCACTGAGACCCGGCTGCAAGAGTTCAAAGGATGGTTTATTTCTCCAGCTAGGAAATAACCCAAAAACTCTCTCCCATTTACATCAGTGCCAACATTTATATTAGTTAAAGTAACTCTGTCAAAAAATACTAAATAGACCCGATTGGCCAGACAGTCTGGTGCTGTAGGTGTGGGTAGCATCTCTTCCTCCTGGTTGGCTGAGTAGCTGACAGACGTCAAACATCTTGTGCTCCATGCAGGTCGGGGTCCGGTCACTGTGGTCACTACCTAAGCTAATATGTTACACACTAAATAACAAATTATTGAAAACATTTTATGCTACTTGTCACATTTCTACATAAGTCACACACAATGATTATTGTGAGTACAATTGGGTCATTTGTGGCTTTATTTGGAGGCCTTGACCTTATTGTGCATGTAGAAGAATCAGGCTGTGTTTCACATCTTTTCCTAGGTTTCAAACTCATTAGTACAAGTAAAAACATATATAGTAGTAAAAATGCTTAAGGTTAGTAGTGGTTGTGTTGGGTGGGTTTCGCAGCACAGGCGAGGGTGTGGCACTTGAAAGAAATACCTTACAGGGGGTGCAGGGTCAGGATGGCAATAAATTGTTCTAATGGGGCTGGGTGGCTTGCACGTTTATGAGGATGAATCGAGCAGAAAGTGCTTAGCTCATCCTGGATCACATGCCGGTTCTCAGACGAACAGTGATCTCAGAGGTAGAAAACTGTAGCATGTTGATTGTTGCAACTTTCTCCAGCTTCAGCGTGAGAATGGAAGCGCAGAGCTTTCCTTCGCAGGGGGAGTGCAAGGGTGGGGGCCAGCCAGCTGCCTGCGTGCCTTGTGTGTGTGTCTCTGTCCTTGGCTGCTGCGGTGGAAGGGGAGCTGAGCATTGCTGTACTATCGCAGTGAGGCCTGTTCACCCAAGATGGAGTCGAAAGGGGGCACAAAAGATGGATGCCCCGTGTCCTGCTCAGTAGTCCCATCTATGCAGCAGCCAACCGTGGTTAACTTTACATAAGGGCAAGGGGCAATCCCACTACCGGAGGCACGTAGTCCAAGCCTCGTACTGAGGAGCGTACGACGCGAGGGGGCCTAAGGACCCCTCGCTCCCATACAATATCCACAATGTGCAAGAATAATAGCAGTGAATAAACATGGCTTAAATAATTACAGAGATAAACACTAAACACTGTACAGAAAAATATATCACAAGAGTGAAGCCCTTCATGTATCAATTAGTCTCACAGGTAGACTAGATCACGCACAGGAGGACTAGAAAGCACATTGTTTTTGAGGTGGCGTCGTAATACACTGTTAATGAAAGGTTTCTTCAGGGAAAGGCTGACTCACAACATGTGCTAGGGGTCAGTAGCGATAATGTGTTTTATAACATTTTTTCTGAAATGTAGGTAAGGTTGGTCAACTCTCATATCTTGGGGCATTGAGTTCCAGAATTTTGCGGCCTTTACCGTAAAGCTGTTACCACCGATAGTAGTAACCTTGTATTTAGGTATGGTCAGACAATTAGCATTCCCAGATCTGGTAGGTCTGAGCGAGGTTCTTCTCTGGAGTTTATCAATGAGGTAGCTGGGGGCTGCGTTATTGAGGGCTTTGTAGGTCAAGGAGAGAGTTTTTAAGTGTATTTTATTGGATGTGGATAACCATTTATGCTGGTGTCTCACAGCGGAGATGTGAGTTTTTTTATTTATGCCTAAGGCTGCTCTTAGGGCATTGTTCTGTAATGTTTGGAGCTTTTGGATAGTGGATTTATTTGCACCACTGTATAGGGCATTACAGTAGTCGATTCTGGAGAGTATTAGGGCTCTGGCCAGGATCAGGCAACTATTGTCGGAAAGGAAAGGCTTATCAGCTCTGAGTAGCTTGCAAGTGTAAGCAATAGAGGAGGTAAGGGATTTAATCAGTTTATCAAAGGATAATGTGGAATCCATGTAGAATCCAAGGGTTTTAATATTCTTCGAGACTTTAATGGTGTTCCCATCAATATTAAAAGAGGAAAATTTGTGGCCTAGTTTTTTGATGTTGGCCTGTGAGCCCAGAATTATTAGCTCAGTCTTATCATCGTTCAAGCACAAGCCATGAGTAGCCATCCATGCTTGGATGATGAGGTAAACTTTGTTCACTAATCCAGTGTCTGTAGTGTAATCCCCAGAAAGCGGGAGGAGAATCGGAGTATCATCTGCAAAGTTAGTGTAGATGATACCCAGATGGTCCAGATCGTCAAACAGTGGCTTAGTGAAAATATTGTAAAGGGTTGGCGAAACGCAGGAGCCTTGAGGGACACCGCACAGGATGGGTGTTGGGTCAGCGGCTGCCGACGGGGAGAAGACTCATGGTTCTCTCACTCAAGAAGGACTCAATCCATTTAATGGCTCCAGAGGAGAAATGGGCCGCAGAATCAAGGTGACGACATAAGACCTTATGATTGACCAGATCAAATGCGGCAGAGGGATCAAGTAGGAGCAAGAGAACTGTCCTCCCTTTGTCTCTCTGCTCGTCTATTTGGGACTTTAGATCAATCAAGGCTGTTTCTGTTCCGTGTAGTTGCCGGAAACCAGATTGTCTATTGCCTAGGAGTTTGTACAATTCAAGGTATTTTTGAATTTGGATATAAGCAGCTTTATCCAGTATTTCGAGTAAAAATGGGACCGTAGTGATAGGCCGGTAATTAGTAGGGATAAGCGGATCTAATGACTGTTTCTTGAGGAGAGGGAGCACCCAAGATTGTTTAAGGTTGGCAGGGATGGTGCTTGTAGCAAATGAGGTGTTTATCAGTTTTGCAATGAAAGGTGATAGTTCTCTGGCAGCATCTTTTATTAACTGTGCTGGGCAAATATCGCCTTTGCAGTTTGAAGGTTTCAATGACAGGATAATTTTTTCTACCTCCAAAGTGGACATTTTAGAGAAATGGAAAGTCGTATTGTGCGCCGGTGGTAAAACATTAGGCAGATGAGTGTTGGATGAGTGCTGTACATTCAGTACTTCCTTTTTTTGTTGAATTTTATTTTGGAATGTGTTAATTTTATTGGCTAGGGCATGTTGGATGTCTGTACACCAGGATTTGTCCTTAGTGCAGACATCAGGAACAGCGATTGGGGACTCTAGTTCCTTGATTATGGAAAAGAGTTCTTTCATGCTAGAATTAGAATTGGCGATACGCTTATCGTAGGAATTGCGCTTTGCCGAACAAATTTCCTTCTTATAGTGTGAGGAAAGTGAGGTTAATTTGGCTTTGTTCTCGCTAGAGGGGCATAGTCTCCAATTGGTTTCACTTTTCTTCTTTAAGATACGCAGGTCTTTGAGTTGAGGTGTGAACCATTTGTTTAAATGGGCTAATGGTTTACTAGGTCTGAGTTTGGCAGGAGCTATTTTGTCCAATGTGGTGAGTATCATATTATTAAATTCCTGAACTAGGGTACTTGGATCAAGATTTTCTGGCAATTCATTGAGGGTGGGCAAGATGGCAGGGATCACTTTCTCTATGGTGATTCTTTTTTTACTTCTGGTGGAGCATGGTGGCGCTAATGGCTGAACTATTGGAATGGGTCTTATCGTAGAGAGGTGGAATGATACTAGAAAGTGGTCTATCCACGATAGCGGCAGGATGGAGGAAATAGTAGCAGAGCAGTTAAAGTCTACAATCCAGTCCAGTATTCTTCCTTTTAGGTGGGTAGGTTCGTTGCCTTTTTGGGAAGGCCTAGTGCGTTAATAGCATTGACTATGTCTGTTGCATTTTTATCTGTTAGGTCGTTAAAGCCTAAATTAAAGTCTCCTAGTAGGAGGTCTTTTGACCTAGAACAGTTTGTAACAGCTTCTGGCTCATTCAGAATGAGACTGACAGAAGAGTCAATTGCTTGGATAATGGCTACCAGGTAGATTGAAACACTTGAAAGATACACCAACAAGACAGACCAAATTATGAATAAACACAGAAACTCTGAGAATGGAGAACCAGGAACTTAATTCGGGGAGTAGGTGGGATTCCTCGAGGGTGGATTGGGGAAGTTGATGCACTTCCATTCCAACTTTGTGTCCCTCCTCATATGGAATTTCTCCCTCTCTGTACTCGGTACTGCTAGAAATATGATAAATAATAAAAAGCCTGTACTAGCATGTACATCTATTGCAGGTTCAGCTGGTCGAGGTGAGCACTTTAGAGAGAAGAACTAAGTTAACTCCATGTTTGCCTCGAGCAATTGAAACTGCAACAGCTGCCAAAGTCAGTGTCAGACTGGATTACAAGCTCGCCGCTGCGGGCAAGTTACTTATCTTGCCATGACTTCACATCAGGCATGGGATCCTCTAGTCTTGGTGGTTGCCGCGAGCTACGGGCGACAGGGACTCAGGAGACTGGTGCAGTAGGCCAGACCAAAATGGCACAACATGCATGCCGCCAGACACTTCTATCAAGACTGCCTGGTCTTGGGACTGCAACTCCCTCTTGCAGCCCTCGCAAGGCTTATAAATCTTGCAAGGGCCGCCAGAGGAAGTTTCAGTTTGCGAAAAGCTGTTGCTGGCACTTCCTGTCAGTCACAGCTTTCTCTCGCGGGTGTTAAGACGGATTTCTGAACTCTGTCCTGGTGGCGCAGAAGTTCAGAAGGCCAACCTAATTACTTGGAACAGGGTAACCTCTGGACGAGCCAGACCAATCAAGGTAGCGATTGCGGCGGTCAAGACTAGGTCTCAAGAGGGGTGAGGGTGACTGAAAGCCCGCAATGAGCACACAAAGCAAGATCACTTACAAACTACTCCAAACAGTTGTTATATTAAAAATATATACACATTTATTTCAAGGCCTTTAAAACAATGACCGTAGCGAGAAAATCACAATATAACAATAGTAAACCAACATACCATATCAACACAATATATATACAAATACAACAAGTCTCAAGCGTTATATGCACGAAATGTGTAGTCCACCTAAAAGGGAGGGAAAACAGGCAGTGCGCAATAATGCTTAGACCCAGTTCGCCTTCAGAGGCACCTAACTAGATGGAAGTCCGAGCCCTGCGAAGAGTGGAGCCTTGTGCTCAAAAGTACCTGCACGCGCTGGTGCCAACGGGCAAAAGGAGAAGCTCTTCGAGGGAAATCAGGCAGTTCAGTTTAGTGCACAAAAGAAGAAGAACAACAAGTTCCGCGACTCAAGCGCAGCCTCCACAGTGGGCAGAAGCAGAGCGCGAGTACGGAAAAGGGGTGCTGTTTGACACAGCGGGGAAAAGCAATGGGCTCCTGCAGGAGGGGACCAGATCCTAGCTATGCTACTCACCGGTCCCCGATGCAAGCAGACCCAGGCTTCTCCGCGTCAGTTTCAGCAGCTGGCAGGTTCAGAAGAGCAGGGAATGCCTCGTCGTCGTGTTGAGTAAAAAGACGTCCCAATCGAAGAAACCCGCACAGTTTGTTACCACAGCCGGGCAACGTAGCGGCCGTGTGTATCTGAGCCAAATGTACACTACTCACTTCAGACCTGGGAACGCCAAGTGTATGAAGCGTGTGAGAGTGACAAGGACTCGAAATACTACACAACCTGGCGGCGGTTACAGAGCAAGACTCCCGTGTAAGCTGGTCAGTCAGCTGGATGGCCCAGAGACGCTTCCGAAGGCTTACTGGCAGGAGATGGTGAAGATGCCAAGAATAGCTGTTCCCGCTATTCCAAGGGTCGAAGTACGAGTACAGGCCTTCTGGTTCGATCAAAGGTGAAAAGGGTTTCACAAGGCGACAGCAGTGCAGAGGAGAAGTCCTTCAGCGGGTCACCAGCGATTCCTCGGTCCAGCCTCTTGGTTGCAGGATACTTGGCTCCTGTATTCCTTCGTTCGTGAGAACTCAGGAGATCGACCTGGTAGTGGTGTTTCCAGCCTCCTCTTATCCACGGTTCCCTTCGCGCCAAAACGGAGGGGACCCAATGGGAGATCCGCTCATCAACACTCACACCATTCGTGGACCAATCACGGACCACGGTGGTCCCAGGCATTCACACCACCCTAGACTCTCTGGCACCCAGGATGTGTATTGGGACCAGACATCCCAGCCCACATCCTGGAGGCACACACAAGACATGTAGAAGCCCGCGAAAGCATCCGTGTTTCGTGGGAAAGTACATGCCCAAATAAGGAAGGCCCCGGGTCGGCTCGACCTGGGGAAGGTGAAGGGAGCAAGACGGTCAGCGGACAGGACAAAGGATCCTCGTGGTCTGGCCATTTTGGGGGCCAGGCCACCATTTTGGGTTAAGCGCGGAAAACGCGCTTAGAAACGCCAAAAGGAGCTCAAAACACAAGAAACGATCGCTGCCACCATTCCCGTCCCTGAATCACTTGCACCGATCAGATACAATCCTAAACGAGTATCTAGGGCCTGTAGAAGGCTAGAGACCCAAGAGAGCTGTAACTTAGCTTACAGTGCCCTCTTGTGTCATGTTGCACGAAAGCCGCAACATGATAAAAGAAACTACGGGAAACAGCGTTCCCCGGTACTGACTGTCTTAAGGGCATGTCAGTTTCCCCGTAAGAAAGGAGCGAAAGCCCAGAGGAGTGCGGCAGAAGGCTGCACTTCTCTGGCAAAGTCAAGAACAAGGTGAAAAACAACAGCAAAAAGTTTAGGGGTTGCCACATGGAAGGAAAATTACCTACAATTACGAAATCTTTCCTAACACTCGCCCCTCCCAGACTATGGACAGGGGGAACTAATCCACCCCTGGATGAGTCTCTTGTTCAGGTCGGTTAAACTTTCTGGACAACCCATTAGCATTGCTATGTTGGACACCTGGCCTATGCTCAATAGTGAAGTCGAAGCCTTGTAGACTTATGGACCACCTAAGCAACTTTGGATTCTCCCCCTTCATGTTCATTAAGGGCTTATGGTCAGTTTGCACAGTGAAGTGGGTCCCATAGAGGTAGGGCCTCAGCTTCCTTAGGGCCCACACAACAGAGAAACATTCTTTCTCTACCGTGGACCATCTGAGCTCTCTGTCCTTAAGCTGGCGGCTAATAAAACCAAAAGGGTGTTCCTTACCCTTCTCATCTACTTGTGATAGTACAGCTCCTATCCCAGTGTCAGAGGCGTCCGTCTGCACGATAAAAGGTCTTTGATAATCAGGGGCCCTGAGGACAGGGGCCTGGCACAAGGAGTCTTTTAAGCCATTGAAGGCCTTCTCACACTCGTCGGTCCAAGTTACCTTCTTGGGTTTCTTCGGAGTTGTGAGGGCAGTCAGAGGGGCAGCTATGGTGCCATAGTCTGCCACAAAATTGCGGTAATACCCCGTGAGTCCTAAGAAGGCTCTCACTTGGGTTTGCGTAGTGGGGGTAGGCCAGTCTTGTACTGCTTGTACTTTACTGGGAAGAGGCTGTATCCTCCCTCCACCTACTTCATGTCCAAGGTAAACCACTGAGCCTTGTCCAATCTGGCATTTACTAGCCTTTATGGTCAGGTGTGCTTTCTGAAGAGCCTGGAGCACAATCCCGAGGTGTTTCACATGGTCTTCCCAGGTGGCACTGAAAACTGCTATATCGTCCAGATATGCAAGACAGAATTCGTCCAACCCATTCAACACATGATTCACAAGCCTCCGGAAAGTGGCAGGTGCATTCTTCAACCCGAACGGCATTACCCGGAATTGGTAAAGGCCGTCAGGAGTAGAAAATGCTGTCTTCTCCTTGGCATGTTCTGCTAAAGCTATTTGCCAATAGCCAGCAGTGAGGTCAAACGTGCTGAGGTACTTGGAGGCACCCAAAGTATCCACCAGCTCATCTGTTCGAGGCAAGGGGTGTGCATCTGTCTTGGTGACAGCATTCAGAGCCCTGTAATCCACGCAGAACCTCAATTCAGAAGTGCCTGCCTTTGGAACCAAAACCACAGGGCTGGACCAAGGACTACTAGAGGGTTCAATCACCCCAAGGTCTAACATCTTGTTGACCTCGGTCTTAATATAAGACCAAACTTTGTCTGACATCCTGTATCCCCTACTTTTGGTAGGTACACTGTCTCCTGTGTCAATGTTATGTTTGCACCAAGGTGTCAAACCAGGCGACTGTGAAAACAGGGGGGAAAACTGCCTAAGCAAACTTTTCACCTCAGCCTGCTGATCAGAAGTCAGGTCAGGGGCCACTTGGACACCCTCAAAGGAGCTATCTGAAGGACCGCTTTGGAACAGGTCGGGGAGAGGTTCCGACTCCTCTTCCTCAACATCTGAAGCCAGTAGCAGTGCTGCGATTTCGACTCTTGGGACGAAAGCCTTCAGCCTATTCACGTGAAACACTTTTGGAGCCTGTCCAGGCCTTCCAAGGTCCACTAAATAGTTAACCTCACCCAGGGGCTCCACCACTGTGTAAGGGCCTGACCATTTGTCCTGTAAAGCTCGAGGCCTTATGGGATTCATGATCAGGACTTGCTGACCAGGTGTAAAGTTGATGAGGGAAGCTTTCTGGTCATACCAATGTTTCACCAGCGCTTGTCCTGCCTTCAATTTATCACTAGCCAAGCCCATCAGAAGTACCATCCGTTTTCTGAGCCCTAGCACATAATCAACTACGTTGGTAGTAACAGGGGGAGTGGGCATCTCCCATCCCTCTTTGACGATGGCTAAGGGTCCCCGTACGGGATGACCGAACAGAAGTTCGAAGGGGCTGAAGCCAACACCCTCCTGTGGTACCTCTCGGTAGGCAAACAGTAAGCATGGTAAAAGAAGATCCCATTTTCTTCTCTGAGGTTCCTCCAGAGCCCCAATCATGCTCTTTAACGTTCTGTTGAAACGTTCCACCAGACCATTGGTCTGGGGGTGGTATGCAGAAGAGAACTTGTAGGTGACCCCACATTCTTTCCACATAGCCTGCATATACTTCGACATAAAGTTGCTGCCACGATCCGACACAACTTCTTTAGGGAAGCCAACCCTAGTAAATATGCCAAGTAAAGTTTTTGCAACTGACTTGGCAGTTACAGTTTTCAATGGGATGGCCTCAGGATATCTGGTTGCATGGTCGACCAGCACCAGGATAAACCTATTGCCTGAGGATGTTTGCGGGTCAAGGGGACCAACGATGTCGATCCCTACCCTTTGAAATGGTACCCCCACAACTGGGAGCGGTACCAACGGAGCTTGGATTGTCGCGCCAACCTTACCAGACAACTGGCAGGAGGCACAACTCCTGCAGTGACTTTCTACTTGCACCCCCATCTTGGGCCAGTAGAAGTGCATGGATAACCTTTGCTTGGTCCTCTTCATACCAAGGTGACCAGCAAGGGGAACTTCATGCGCCAACTGCAGGAGGAAGGGCCTAACAGCAAGGGGAACCACCAACCTCCTATGGTCTCCTTCTGTAGACTCTGTGGGCTCACTATACAGGAGTCCACCTTACCAATAAATCCTATGCGTCCCAGGAGGTTCACCCTCAAGCTGGGAGCAGGCCTGTCTCCTTAGGCCTTCCAGAGATGGGCACTCACGTTGGCCTTCACTGAATTCGTCCCCATCAGGACCTCCTTCAACTAACAAGTCTTTTAGTTCAGGATGATCGTTGGGGTCAAATACTTCAGGCATCGCCACCTCCTCGTCAGGCCCGGGCGATTGACCAACTTCCTCCACCGCAGTGGTAGGCGAGCTCGGGGGAATATTCTCTTTCCCTCGTCTTGACTTGTCGACTCCTTTCGCCTTGGGTTTCCCCTTCGGCTGGGGCGGCGTATTGGTCTTGGCCAATGCTGCCCGTGCTTGAGACCGTGTGTAGGGTCTTTCGGCAGTGTCTCCTACGAGCCCTAAAGCTCTGAGATCATTACCTAACAAGACCTTTCCCGGGACGTTTCTCTGAATGCTCACTGGAATCCTGACTGCTGTACCATTTAAAGTAAGATTTACAGGTATTACTGGGAACATACGGAGTGGGCCGTCAGCCAACTTAGTGGGCATCAGAATAGCCCTGGCAACTGCTTCTGAGTCTACCAAGGTAGAATCCACTACAGTGCGACTGCACCCACTATCCCTAAGAGCTGGAGTATCTACTCCATTGATCAGCACACTGTCTTTAAAGTAGTGCTTGGTATTATCCGGAATCCTAGCATAAGCCTCTGCGACTTTAGGCTCCCAGGAACCCAGGGAAACTAAAACTACCTCAGCCTCTATCCCGCTGGGAAATGAGTCGGAGGAGAAGGATGCTCGTGTAATCTCTTCTTCCTCGTAGGAGGAGAAGGCCAGATTAGCGGAGTGGACCCCCAAAGGTCTAACCTTACACCGGGGATCCCCCTTCACGTGGTCAGTTGCTCCACAAGCAAAACAAGATCCATTGGGTCTGTTTACATAGGGAGGCTTATTGTAACCAGAGTTCTGTTTCGGAGGCTGACCTCCACTACCCTGTGAGTTCTCTTGTGTCTTACCCTTATTTTTCTTTTTGTGGCCCTTATGAGAAGAAGATTTATCAGATTCTCCACCCTCCTTATCTTTGGACTTTTTCCCTTCCTCCTGCTTACCAGGATGAGTTTTGTCCTTATGGGACACTCGATGTGACACCCATAAGTCGGCTGCAATGGGCAGCTTCTTAGGATCTATCTCCTTCGAATCGGCCAAATGCTGCTTAAGCTCCGGGGAAGAAGATGCAAAAATGTGTTCCAGCATGACAAGATTTATCATGCCTTCGAAGGTAGAAACCTTATAACCTTCGACCAAGCCAGTTAAGTTTTTCAAGGACTCAGTGACATAAGATACCCAAGTACCACCTTCCTTTGTCTTATACTCTCTGAAACGTTTCAAATATTGGGCCGGAGTCTTCCCAAACTTTAAAATGAGAGTTTGCTTTAACATTGCGAAATCAGCTCGCTCAGCCTTCGACATTTCCATAATGGCACTACAGCCAGAATGGGGCAGTCTGCTGAGTAACCAGGCAATCTTATCAGCATTGTCAACTTGTTGAACTTCACATGCATACTCAAACGCATTCAGCCAGTCCATAATGTCATTCCTTTCCTCATACACACTGAGCAGATCTTTCGGAAACCGTGGATGAGAGGAGGCCCCAGACCCATGTCCAGGACCCTTGGACCCATTTGCAAACTGAAGCTTGGCCAGTTCCAACTGGTGATCCCTGTCTTTTTGTTTTTCTGCCTGTTCGATTTTTAGTTTGGCTATGCTGAATTCAAGCTCCTGCTGCCTAAACCGCAGGTCTTGCTTCTTGAATTCAAGCATAGCCTCCCCATCAGCACTGGCAGAGGAAACAGACATCTCATCCTCCCTGTCCTCGTGGTCGCGATGGATCAGTGCAGCGGCAGAACCGTCGGTTCTACCAGTGAGAGCAGCCCCACCACCTTCCGCACTGTACTCAGAAGTTATAGCGTCAAGCTGCGCTTCTTGCCACGCCACGATTCTTTGGATCATTTCCAATTTCGTGCCTTGAGAGGAAACAGCTCTCTCCGCACACATCTTTTTCAATGTTTCTGATTTGGAAGCATTTAAAGTTAACAAGGTATTTGTTTCCATACTGTTAGATAGGACTATGGCCTTTTTAAAGTTATACTACAACAATTCACTACGTGTCCTGGTTGGAATAACCTGAAATGCCTTAGTTCGTG
The DNA here is from genome assembly GCF_040938575.1 of Ambystoma mexicanum. Classification (NCBI taxonomy): domain Eukaryota; kingdom Metazoa; phylum Chordata; class Amphibia; order Caudata; family Ambystomatidae; genus Ambystoma; species Ambystoma mexicanum. The sequence goes on along the minus strand of NC_090936.1, from coordinate 61,034,482 downwards.
CGCAACACTGGATACCTTCAGTCGTATCCCACCGCTGTACACCAATTTGTTAAGACGGATTTCTGAACTCTGTCCTGGTGGCGCAGAAGTTCAGAAGGCCAACCTAATTACTTGGAACAGGGTAACCTCTGGACGAGCCAGACCAATCAAGGTAGCGATCGCGGCGGTCAAGACTAGGTCTCAAGAGGGGTGAGGGTGACTGAAAGCCCGCAATGAGCACACAAAGCTAGATCACTTACAAACTACTCCAAACAGTTGTTATATTGAAAATATATACACATTTATTTCAAGGCCTTTAAAACAATGACCGTAGCGAGAAAATCACAATATAACGATAGTAAACCAACACATACCATATCAACACAATATATATACAAATACAACAAGTCTCAAGCGTTATATGCACGAAATGTGTAGTCCACCTAAAAGGGAGGGAAAACAGGCAGTGCGCAATAATGCTTAGACCCAGTTCGCCTTCAGAGGCACCTAACTAGATGGAAGTCCGAGCCCTGCGAAGAGTGGAGCCTTGTGCTCAAAAGTAGCTGCACGCGCTGGTGCCAACGGGCAAAAGGAGAAGCTCTTCGAGGGAAATCAGGCAGTTCAGTTTAGTGCACAAAAGAAGAAGAACAAGTTCCGCGACTCAAGCGCAGCCTCCACAGTGGGCAGAAGCAGAGCGCGAGTACGGAAAAGGGGTGCTGTTTGACACAGCGGGGAAAAGCAATGGGCTCCTGCAGGAGGGCGACCAGATCCTAGCTATGCTACTCACCGGTCCCTGATGCAAGCAGACCCAGGCTTCTCCACGTCAGTTTCAGCAGCTGGCAGGTTCAGAAGAGCAGGGAACGCCTCGTCGTCGTGTTGAGTAAAAAGACGTCCCAATCGAAGAAACCCGCACAGTTTGTTACCACAGCCGGGCAACGGAGCGGCCGTGTGTATCTGAGCCAAATGTACACTACTCACTTCAGACCTGGGAACACCAAGTGTACGAAGCGTGTGAGAGTGACAAGGACTCGAAATACTACACAACCTGGCGGCGGTTACAGAGCAAGACTCCCGTGTAAGCTGGTCAGTCAGCTGGATGGCCCAGAGACGCTTCCGAAGGCTTGCTGGTAGGAGATGGTGAAGATGCCGAGAATAGCTGTTCCCGCTATTCCAAGGGTCGAAGTACCAGTACAGGCCTTCTGGTTCGATCAAAGGTGAAAAGAGTTTCACAAGGCGACAGCAGTGCAGAGGAGAAGTCCTTCAGCGGGTCACCAGCGATTCCTCGGTCCAGCCTCTTGGTTGCAGGATACTTGGCTCCTGTATTCCTTTGTTCGTGAGAACTCAGGAGATCGACCTGGTAGTGGTGTTTCCAGCCCCCTCTTATCCACGGTTCCCTTCGCGCCAAAACGGAGGGGACCCAATGGGAGATCCGCTCATCAACACTCACACCATTCGTGGACCAATCACGGACCACGGTGGTCCCAGGCATTCACACCACCCTAGACTCTCTGGCACCCAGGATGTGTATTGGGACTAGACATCCCAGCCCACATCCTGGAGGCACACACAAGACATGTAGAAGCCCGCAAAAGCATCTGTGTTTCGCGGGAAAGTACATGCCCAAATAAGGAAGGCCCCGGGTCGGCTCGACCTGGGGAAGGTGAAGGGAGCAAGACGGTCAGCGGACAGGACAAAGGAGCCTCGTGGTCTGGCCATTTTGGGAGCCAGGCCACCATTTTGGGTTAAGCGCGGAAAACGCGCTTAGAACGCCAAAAGGAGCTCAAAACACAAGAAATGATCGCTGCCACCATTCCCGTCCCTGAATCACTTGCACCGATCAGATACAATCCTAAACGAGTATCTAGGGCCTGTAGAAGGCTAGAGACCCAAGAGAGCTGTAACTTAGCTTACATTGCCCTCTTGTGTCATGTTGCACGAAAGCCGCAACATGATAAAAGAAACTACGGGAAACAGCGTTCCCCGGTACTGACTGTCTTAAGGGCATGTCAGTTTCCCCGTAAGAAAGGAGCGAAAGCCCAGAGGAGTGCGGCAGAAGGCTGCACTTCTCTGGCAAAGTCAAGAACAAGGTGAAAAACAACAGCAAAAAGTTTAGGGGTTGCCACATGGAAGGAAAATTACCTACAATTACGAAATCTTTCCTAACAGCGGGTATTCCATCATGGCGGTGGGATAATGATCTGCCATGGCGTGGTGGGACCGGGGAGACTCACTTTTTGGAGACAGCTGGGGCTCGACCCCAGCTAGCCCTGGCCCACTTAAAGCCCTGGAAATAACCAAAAACAGGCCCTTTCAGCTACGGACTCAGACTCTAGAATAACCTACCAACGCGCATCAGATTTGCCCCATCGCTACTATACATCAGGGAAGAACTAAAGATCTGTCTTTTCAGGGAACACCGCTGTCAAGTCTTTGATAGTGATTTCCCCCTCTCCACCACATGTCCTCCTCTCTTTGAATGTTCCCCTTTTTCTGTAAATAACTGTTGAGTTCCAGTTAGGCTTGCTTTATATGAACCCCATTCATTCATATAATGATGGACCTCAGAAGTGTAATAATGACCAGAAGTGTAATAATAACATTAGCTTAATTAAGTGTTGCGTTAATACCAACAGACAAGCAAACAGAGTCAGTAGAGATGCACAGGCACATGGCTGGACACATACACAGTCAGATGGGTGGTCAGGGAGAATATGTGACGAATCAACATCCGGGGCACCAGTGGTCCAGAGATGAATATCGGTTTCTAGACCATCAATCAGTCCCACACCTGTAATACATCAGAAGGGATCCGAAAGGATTGGAAGCACAAGTCAATTATAAATCTCATTGTCCAATTTTGATAACGTGGATGGAACAGCAGTCTTATCTCTGCAAGGTCGTGGAGGGTTGGCTAGTTACAACACAGCGAAAATACAATTATTACCCAATGATAAAAGGAACTGTCCAGTCAAGGTTGTATAACAAATGCTTACTTTATTATTATCACAACAGAGAGTTCTAGCACACTACAAAATATAACACACCCTGTAAAAGGAATGCAGAGGACAGACAGTTTCAAAGAAAGGGGATGCACTCTGGATACTTTCAGAAGGGTAGTCAGTAAAATAATTAATCTCAATAGCTCAAGGGTATTTGTTTCAGCACAAAGGAAGCAATGGGTGATACAATGTCACTAGGGGCCTTTGAAGAAGGACCAGGGGTACAGAGCCACAATGTACCTTGTGCTTGTACACGTTCTTTGTGCTCGACAGGGTAGAGCCGGTTTCAGGCTGCTTTGCAGTTTCTGCGACAGAGTTCAAGACGGAAGACAGCTGCAGCTATCAGGCAACAGGCAGTTCAGTGAGCAATGCTGGACAGACGGCTGCAGGCTGGCCTATACGGCGGGGCGGGATCAGGAATCATTGTATCAGTGCTGGTTGGTGGGTCTGAAGCACTGGTCAAGGCATCTCAGACAGCATGAGTGACTGCGGTGTGACAACAATCAGGGGTGCAGTCGGTTGTAGCTCGAGGGGCTCGACTGACTCAAAAATGTCCTTAAGGCAGACTCTGGTTGATGCTTGTCGGTGCACTCCTCCAGGCTTCTTCGCTGGGCTCATGTCATCCTTTAAGGTGGATGGCCAAAAGCTGAGGAGAGTGTTGCAGGCAACGGCCTTGTCCTTCTTTCAGATCAGAGACTCTCAGGCACTTCCCACCTATGAAGCTTGCTTACAGAGCCTAGCAGGGCATGCTGTGTGCTGGATGGGTACCAGTTCTGGAACTGCTAGAGGGTCTTCTGGATTCAGCATCTCTCTCTGTTCCCTCGGAGATGGTTAGGGGAGGGATCTTGCTTCCCTCTTGGAATTCCTGTCCTTTCTTCACTGGTGGAAGCTGTAAGGCAGACTGTACCTTCAGCCAGGGTCCAAATGAGACCTTCTTGTTACTCCTTGCAAAGTCTTCAGATAATTTGCCCAGACGAGGGGCTCAATGTTCTTTTAAAGCCAAATGGGCCCCAGTGATTGGTGCAGGCTTAGCCTACCTTAATGAAACAATCCTGGGTCCCCACTAACAATCTTCTGTTATGCGTGTTATGCTTTGCAACAGGAAAGGTAAAGGGGTGAAAACATGTACTACTAAGTCACACCCATCGTCCCCTCTGTTGTATATCAAAAGGTCTCTCTGTGGGTTATAATTAAAGGCAGGTCTCCCTTGAAGTTGTGGCGAGAACAGACTTGCTGTCACCATCAAATCACATACTCCTACATTCAGAGGAATGGGGTCACCCTGCAGAGGTTGCCTACTGAAAACACATGTACCAGACTTAACACTTCATTGCTCCCGATACTACAGGGCGGGAGCTGACTTCAGGTTGACACAGATGCATATCAGAAAGCTGTTGGGGTTTCCTGTCCTTTGTCAATTCTGCGGCCAGGCCTCACATGGGCCTGCTTCAATTAACTCTCATCAGTATGCACTGCCACCAGCAGGACTGACAATGCACAGGGCGGATCCATGGAGCCTTTCATAGTTAATTAGGCGAGCCATGGCCAGAGGAAGGTTTTGCCCTACTCCATTTGAGATGCTTCCATGTACTCCTGGCTGTCACAGTTCAACTAAATGGGACAGGGGTGGCGGCGCCTGTAGGCTGTGACCACCCAGAGTACACAGATCTATGTGTGTGTTGTGCAGTGAGCATAGGAAAATGTGGGCTGTTTAGCCCCACACATTTTCCGAGGTTAATCTCCCTTCATTCAATTTCTTTAAAAAAATATTTTAAAAGTCCAGGTGAGTGCACACCCACTGTGCGGATGGTTGAAATCCTCACAAAGGGGAAATACATGGAAAGTACAAAGGCATTATCCAGAAAGGGAAATAATATTATTAGGTTGTAGGTCAAAGGATCGACAGTGAAAGGGTCGACAGGTCAAATGATCGACACCAAAGGGTCGACAGTTCAAAGGATCGAATTATTATTTTTTTTTTTCACATTTGTTTTTTTTTTTTGGGGGGGGTTCCCCCCTCAACCCCCTTTTTTTTGCCAAAAACCACTTTTGTTCCCTAAACGAAAACCTAAAAAATATATATATATAATTTAAAAAAAAATGTGATCCTTTGACCTGTCGACCCTTTGGTGTCGATCCTTTGACCTGTCGACCCTTTGGATTCGATCCTTTGACTAGACACCATATTATTATTAGGGTATTTATTGAGCGTGGACATAGCTTCTGGAAACAGAGAGTGCCTTACATGTCATTGGATGAAGTACACATCGAGGGAAGCGGATCACAAGGGATCAATACAAGGAAACGGGTAACTAACAACGGGGGAGGTGGACGATTTGGCAGCAAGGGCTCCATAAGCAACCATGGGAGAAATCAGAAGGGAGCAGATCACCCAGTCTCAGCTTAGGTGTGGGGGAGAACTTTAATTCCCTAGGGGTTTATGTCCCTTCAACACCACAGTAGACCTTCACAATAATACAAATTCTTATATATATCTATAGTGTCTCCCCCTCTCCCTTCCACCTCTCTCCTCTCCCACCTACTCTATGGTGCTCTCTGTCTCTCCTATCCTTTGTAACTGCTTCTCTATTGACTATCCAGCTCCCCTCACTAAATCTGGTAGGAAGAATTTTAAAAAGGACATCCTGGTCTCCAACCCAGGCCTCCCTATCGCTGACACCTACACCAGTGCCTCCTCCAAGGAAACTCTCACTGACATCCTCTTTGTCGTTCCTTCGCCAGACCTATGGACCCTTCAGATGGACTCTGTGCTCTCTCCTTTCTCCTCTTTTCCCATTAATGGTGGCACCGTTGGGATGCCCTCCTGGCCTCCTTCCATTCCTCTAAGGTCATCATTAATGTTTCCTCGAATGGGACCATCCTGGTCCAAGGCCCTCAGACCAACCTCCTTCTCTTTGATAGACGCTTCCCGCGCCTCATCAATTTAATTTCTTCTCCTGCTGTCCCCTCCCCCATTTCCTGCCTACCTCACCTCCCCCTTCTGCCTCCTCCTTCACTACCTTGCCTTCTCCTTCCCTCTCTGCCCCCTCTCGGACACCTTCTACACCTCTGAAGGGCGTAGCTCTGATCTGTATCCCTCCCCGGAAGTCCTTCAAGGATGGCAACCTTCTCCATATCGCCACTCTAAACTCTCGCTCTGCTGTCACCCACTCCTCTGATATCTGCTGCCTTCTGGAAGAACTTGACCTCCCGGGGAGATTCTGCACAGTAGGGGCCAGGGGCACAATGCATTGAAATTGTCTAAGGTATGTTCAGATCTGGGAAAGCAAACCCTTAAGCATCTTCTGACAGAATGTGTAGGCACGTGGCCCAGTAGATTAATGTTTTTTGCTAAGTTTGGAATGGGTTTGGAGGGTTTCTTGCTTGATCACTTTTGGGACAGGTTGATCTCGGTCTATGAAACATCCTTAACAATAGCTGTAGTTCAGGTATTGATCAAATGTGAAATGATGACTGGACTGGACTGATTTATTCACACAGAAGTTATGTGGTTAATTGCCCTCCTCTATCATAATACTGTTTTATATGCCTAATGGTTTTTATCATGTGATTGGTTATCTCTTATTTTTTTTTCTTTTTTCCTCTTATTTTTTTTGTCCTTTCTCTCTTTGAATTGAGTTAAGAGTAATTTTAATTGTTAAGTGCTGTTTATCGAATGTGCTATCCTTTTTATGGTGTGTTATTTGAAGTTGAAAGATTGTTTTGTAAAAGGTTCTAGTAACCATATACAATCAAAATAAAATACAAAAAAAAGAACTTGATCTCGATGTCCTTGGTCTCACTGAGACATGGTTCACGGCCAGCTCTGTCACTAGCTTTGACACGCTCCTACATGACGGCGACAAGATCTTCTCCATGCCCAGGTCCAACCGCTCCAGAGGGGGTGTAGCCTGATCTTCCCTGAGTGGATTCCTGCCTCTGTCACTCCTACACAGGCCTGCTCCTTACTGTGGCTACTATATATCGGCCACCTGGTCAGATCTCCTCCTTCCTCTCGGAGTTGGTTGACCTCTCCTCCTCCCTCCTGGTCTCAACCGCTCAACTCCTCCTTCTTGGAGACTTCAACATCCACCTGGATGCCTCCTGTCCTCCCTCCGGACTCTTTCGCGACCTCTGCGACTCTCTCTCACTTACTATTCTCCCCTCTGGCCCAACTCACTCTGCAGGGCACACTCTGGATGTTCTGATCTCCTCAGACCTTCGCCGTTCTGTCCTTCTCTCCACTCCTCTCTCCTGGAGTGATCACTTTCCCCTCTCCTCCCACCTCACCCTCCCTACCCCTCAGGCCAAGCCACTTCCATCACTGCCACCCACCTTCTTGGTTATCCGACCCATGAAGCGCGTATCAGTTGAGGCTTTCACCCCACATCCCCCTTTGGCTGACTCTCACCCTGACACAGCCCTCTCCATGCTCCACTCTGCTATATCTGATACTCTTGATATCCTTGACCCTGTCATGAGAATCCGCCTGAAGCCCAAAGCCAAGTGCAACTCCTAGTACGACTCAGACCTCGTCACCCTAAAACGTAAGTGCAGGGTGGCCAAGAGGAAATGGCTTGCTTCATGTACATCCTCTGACAAACTGGCCTGCCGCCTGCTCCAAAGGCAATACCGGCTCTCTGTCCTAACCAAGAAGAGAGCTCATATCCAAGCCTGCGTCTCTGCGGCATCTAACAACTCGGCTGAACTCTTTCAAATCTGCAAGGAACTGGCCAATCCTGCCGCAGTCTCTACCTCTCCTGTCCCTTCCCAGGCCCTCTGCACAGCACGGGCTTCTCACTTCATCTCTAGAACTCAGGACATCCTGTCCTCACTCTCCTCCTATCCCCTCTCACCCTCTACTCCCCGCTCTTCCTCTGGCCTTTCTCTAGCCACCTCTCCTGCCTCCTTCTCTGCCTTTCCCCTGTTCTCCACAGACAAGGTTTCTAGACAAGTCCGATCTATGAAAGTCTCGACGAAACAGGTTCACCCCTGTTCCTCCAGAACTATCAAGCACCACATCGACTCCCTGGCTCCTTCCCTGGCTGATTTCTGCAATTGCTCCTTCTCCACTCGAGTCTTCCCATCCCCCCTGAATCACTCCCTTGTGCACCCTCTTCTTAAGAAACCCTCTGCCGACCCCTCCTGCCCGGCTAACTATCGGCCAATCCACATCAATCCATTCCTGGGCAAGCTCCTGGAGAAACTGGCCATCTCCCAGCTTAATCTCCACACTGAATCTGTTGGTTGTCTTCATGACCATCAGTCTGGCTTCAGAGCTGCCAGAAGCACGGAAACTGCTCTCCTGAACATCCGTGAAGACCTGCTCTCCAATCTTGACTCTAACACCCCGTGCGTCCTCATCCTGCTTGAACTCTCTTCTGCCTTTGACACTTTCAACCATGCCATCCTGCTCAACCATCTCCGTGATAACCTGGGTATCACTGGCCAGGCTCTGGCGTGGCTGACTTCTTTTCTCTCTGACCGATCCTCCCAGGTCCAACTTGGGACCTTCCTCTCTGCTATCTTATTCTCTACCTGTGGTGTCCCCCAGGGGTCTAGCCTCTTTCCCTGGCTGTTCAAACAATACCTGGCACTCCTTGCCCACCGCATGGCCGCTCTCTGCCCCAACTTTCAGTGCTATGCGGATGACACCCAGCTAATTTTCAGGCTACCCTCGCCTGCTCCTCTCCTTCTCCCATCTTTGACTGTCTCTCTGCTATCCAGGAGTGGTGTGCCACCATAGACCTCTGCCTTAATGCCAGTAAGACTGCGATTCTCCTCATCAGAACACCTGCTCCCTCCTTTCCTGTAGCTCTCTGGCCGGCCTCTCTTGGCCCTCTTCCTGCTCCCACCTGCAAGGCTAAAAACCTTGGGGTCATCTTCGACTCCACACTCTCCTTCTCTCCTCACATCTCCGACGTCTCCAAGAAGTCACACTAGCAGCTACACCTCCTCAGAGGCATTCTTCCTTTCCTCTCCTTCCCCCAGAATCTCACTGTCTCCACAGCTCTGGTTCTCTCTAGGCTGGACTATTGCAACAGCCTGTTTCTAAATCTGCCTGCTTCTACTCTCCGCCCTCTGCAACCTATCCAGATCAGGACTACGAGACTTGTCCTTGGCCTCAAGCCCAGGGATTGTATCTCTCCAGGGCTGAAATCTCTGCACTGGTTCCCAGTGGCTGCGAGGATTAAGTTCAAAACCCTCTGCATCGTCCACAAGGCCTTCTGGGGCCTGGGGCCTCAATATCTTCAACTCTCTCTTCCTAAATATCTTCCTTCTCGAGCTCTTCGATCATCCACCTCCAACTCCCTCAGGGTTAGTCGCTTCTCCAAGCAATGAGTTGGTGGGAGATCTCTCTCTTCGGCTGGTGCCTCCCTCTGGAACAGCCTCCCTGCCTCCCTTAAACTTGAGGAGAACCATCTCTGGTTCCGGAAGCACCTTAAAACCTTTCTCTTTGCTTCTGCTTTTTCTCCTCCTCTCCTCTGCTGACCTTCTGGCTGTGACCGGAACTGCACTGGCTACCTGGACACCCTCTGATCTCGGGCCCAGGGCCCTCCCCCGCCAGTGTCACACACCTGCGCTGCTTGCCTGGCACCCCCCGCACTTGGGGACTGTTTCTGTATCCCTACAGACCCCCTACCAGCCCTTGACACCTGGTGTCTGCACTTACCCATGCACTTGCCACATGCTGGCCTTTACTTACTTATTGTTATTATCTATGCCCATGTACTGCATTGTCCCTGCCCCTTTCCCACGCACTTGCGCGATCTGAATGACACCTGGCCTAGTATGATCATTGTCTGTCCTCCCTTTGTCCCCCCCCCCCTCTTGCCTCATCACCCCTTGAAACACTTGTGTATAGGCGGCGCGTTATAAATGCCATATCATATATCATATCATTTCTTACATTGTTTGAAGATGCATAGTTCTGAAAACATACAAACCAGTGTCTCTTAACAGTTATCACTTATCATTCTAAATTGTATTGGTATGATTACAATTAACATTTTTTTAATAGTATTTTGAATCTTTTATGCAGTTTTGCACTATAGGCATATTTAAGTAGTATAATACAAACGGCCATTTTGAAAATCCCTCAGGGGGGTTTAAATGTAATCCCAAAGGTTTGCAATGCCTGCAAAAAGAAATTACGATTCAAGCAATGTTTCCTCCTCTGAAGTTGCGAACATACTGCAGGGGTGTTGTTGCTAGATTTGGAAAAGATCTGGGGCTATGCTAATGTGATATCATGTGGCAGGGGAGACCAGGTCACGTGTCAAAGGGGTGGGAGCCAGAAATAAAGGAACCACCGGGACTGGTGGTTTGGCACCATTCTGGGTTTATGAAGCAAACCACGTGGTTGTGTGCTTCTTTAGCTCTGCGCTGCGACCTTAGGCCTAAGCAGGCCCATGCACCTAGTAGAGGCTCCGCACCAACGGAGTCCCCTACATCACACTGGTGACGAGGACGGCACTTTCCCCACGCGCTCATCTCTTAATTTTCTCATTTTCAAGATACGCATCTCCGACTCTGCCGCACTGTCGACTGGAGCATTATCTCAGCTTTCCGGTAAGAGCAGCCAGTGGAAGCAAGCGGCTGCAGCCTCGAACTGTATACATCAAATAATCAAAGAGACCTACCTTCATCATTCCGCCCTGGCGCACGTTCCGCTCTTGAGCGAGCACGCGAGCCTCACTCTCAGGCCCCAACGCTCCACAAAATGGCTAGTACGCGGATCTCCAGTGCACGCATATGAACGTCTCGCGTGGAACGCGAGTCTTGCTTCCACACCCCCAATGTTCCATGGGGATTACAGCATTCCATTTCATCGCCACATGAAACACTCAGGAGGCACGCAACATCACGCACTCCACTGAACGTTTTTGTATTCATCTCGTGAACGCAGATGAGCAACTTCTTATGCTTTCTAAGACTCCCCAGTGGCAGGAGGTCCTTTCTTCATCGTGCTCACCCTGCAAACAACAAGTCAAACACTCCAGCATTTCAAGGCACAGGATAGCACCAACTCCAAACGAGGGAGCTGGAGGGGACAGTGAGCATTAAGAAGCGCAATGAGCCCCAAGTGACAGAAACACCAAGTGAGGGGAGCATGCTTCTCGCAGCCACACGTGCCGTGACACCACCAGAAGCACATCCTCACAACTGCACCAGAAAGAAATCTATTTTCCCGCACATAACCCATGGCCCACCTCATAACACCATGACTCCACCATGTCCAGCACAAATGCGAGTCCCTCAAGGGCAAGTGCAAGTCCATCAGCGAGAAGAGGCATCAACCCAGACCAACTAGACCCAGCACTCACCAACCTCATGGTGCCTTTTGACCCTTTCACCACAGGGGCAGCCATTCGCTGGGGAACATGGCTACAACAATTGGAGATGCATCTTGATGCCAGAGAGATCACTGTGGACAGAAAGAAATGTACATTCCTCCTGCTGAACATCGGTGCGGCGGCACTACGCCTATTCAACGTCATCCCCGACAACAGTGATGCAAATGACTACGACACTGCTAATAATGCACTCACAAACAAGTTCAAACCTGACGATTTTTTGTATGGCAGGCAACGGGAGAATGGACAACTTCCATGCCCGCCTATGGGAGATGGCAGTTGGTTGGGAATTCCCCAACGAGGAATTCGCCATCCGTCTCCAAATAATCAACAGAATTTTGTCAGAAAAGCTGAGGAGAGCTATCCTGTCAGAAATAAACATAGCGCTATCTCATATCCTCGAGATGGGGCATAGTCGGGAATGCACGGACAACCAGGTGGCTGTGATCAAGGCCGCAATCCAACGTCTACCACTAGACAACCCGAGAAAGATCAAGGAAGTCGCAGCTGTCTCGAGACGCCAAAACACTCGACAACTAGGAGGCAGAGGTGTGAACCCATCCAAACCCCACATGCCTCAAGGACGAGAGAACTCATGCAAATGGTATGGTGGACCATGGCACTGAGGTGAAACATGCCCTGCGTGGTGGTCGACCTGCGGAAAGTACAACCGCCTCAACCACGATGCAGCAGTCTGCCTACATCCGCCAAGCAGAGGAGACTGAACAACTGCTGCAGTGACCACAAGAACATCAAAAGAAGTTCGACCCACGAGAAACCACCCGTCAACCAAGTAGGAGAGGACGAGCGAGAGCCATAGACCACATGCAGAGGTCACCAGACATGAGAGAAAGTGAAGAGAGCGAAGACAGCACTTCACCTGACAGACGTGAGAAAGAAAGGCGCAAGAAGCCCAGCAATAGAGTGCAACATGTACACCTCATCTCAGCAGTAGAACCCAAGAGGTCCAAAAACGGAAGAGACCATCCTGCACAGTCATCTCGGATGGCAAGCCAATAAAAGTAGTCATCAACACCGGCACAACCGTCAACAAAATGTCAAAACAGCTTTCAACAAGCTCCACCCGAAGCAGGTGCTCCAGGACAGGAAGGTACAACTCTTTGCATATGGCTGCAAGAAACCACTGCCGGTGCAAGGATCCTTCAGATCAGACCTATCACGCAACAACACTGCGTGCCGAGCCAGGATCTATGTAGTCGATGCCGGCTGTGAGACTCTCCTAAACTACAAGACAGTGGAAAAACTGTGACTGATAGTTTGCGTTCAGCATTCAACATGCAGAGATCAATGATTTACTTGAAAAACACCATAAGGTATTCCAGGGCATTGACTGCCTTAAAGGCAGATTCATCAAGTTACACATTGACTCCACCATTGAACCGAAGGCAGTGCGACAACGCAGAGTACCGTTCCACGTGTGGGAGGCCGTGGAAAAGGAACTCGAGAAACTAGAAACGGCAGGCATAATAGAAAAACCTTGCGGCTGACCCTGTGGGTGTCACCCATGGTGGTGGCACAGAAACCCAAACAACCAAATGCAGTACGTATCTGCAATGACATGAGGCTCCCCAATGCAGCCATCGGAAGGGAGCGATACATCACGCCGACCATAGATGAGCTCATCGTCGACCTGACAGGAGCGATGATATTCAGCAAACTGGGCCTCAGGTCAGGATATCACCGACTCAAACTGGCAAAAGAGTCGAGATACATCACCACTTTCTCCTCCAACATCACCACTTTCTCCTCCAACCTCGGCCTGAGGAGATACAAACGCTTGAACTTCGGGATATCGTTGGCGGCTGAAGTGTTTCATCATGAACTCCGACAGGTTCTGAATGGCCTAGAAGGGACGACGAAGATCAGTGATGATATCATTGTGCATGGAACAAACAACAAAGAACACCACAAACGCCTAGCCGCAGTACTAAACCGGCTCAAAGAGGCAGGACTAACACTGAATGCAGAAAAAAGCGAATTCGGAAAAAAACGTTGTTTTCAACTCTAAGTGGGTATCACCGGATCCAGCAAAAGTGAATGATATCAAAAGCACCAGAGCCCCGCAATACACCACTGAAGTAAGGAGCGTTATGGGAATGGCAATGTACTGCGCAAGATTTATCCCAGACCCCGCTACCATATCGAGCCCCCTCTGCGAACTCACGAAAAAGGACCAGAAGTGGGAGTGGTCACCCATCCACCAGCAAAGTTTCCAACTGATCAAATACTTGCTGTCTGCTTCCACGACCATGGCGTTCTTTGACATTGAAAGACACACAGAACTCCTTGTTGACGCTAGCCCGGTAGGCTTAGGAGCCCTGCTTACCCAAATCGACAAAGAAGGCAACGTACACCCCATCGTGTTTGCCAGTCACGCGCTGTCCAAAACTACACGCATATTGCGAAAGAGACCCTCGCAATCCTATGAGGGTGCAGACATTTCAGAGTTTACTTACTGGGTAAGCAAGCAAAGGTGTTCTCTGACCACAAACCCCTCATCCCTATTTTCAAGGGCTCGGCGCCACACCCCCCGGCATTTATCGAGAAGTGGATGCTGCAACTCCAGCCCTACAAAATCAAGGTAGAGTATCGGGCCGGAGCAGATAACCCCGCAGACTATTTATCCCGCCACCCACGGCCCGCTACAAACCAGGAAAAGCAACATGCGACAGAGACAGATGAACACTTATGTCACATAGTCGCATGCACCCGACCACGGGCCATCACCTTAGAGGAAGTAGTGGAAGAGACTAAGGCAGATGCCATCCTGACCCAAACCACACAAGCCATCCAGTCGGGGAACTGGAAAACTTTCTAACCTCCATGGCCCAGCAAACAAAGTCTGCCCAAGAAAAGTTACAAGCCATCTTTGGGATCTGCCACAAACTTACCGTAGCCCCCGAAGGAGTAATACTCAAAGGACACCGAATTGTGCTACCAACTGCACTTGAAGAAAGATCCCTCAAACTGACCCACAGTGGGCACCAAGGAATTGTAAAAACAACTTTGTACCTAAAGTCCAGGATGTGGATGCCCCACATGCAACAGTGAGTGATGGACCTCGTAGAATCCTGTGCAGCCTGGCAAGCCACCAGGAGAGCGGAGACCCCAGAACCCATCATCAGTGCCCCAAGGAGCAGGATATGGTGGGAATCTGTCAGCATAGACTACTGCACCATCGCGGGGAGGGATACTTACTAGTTCTGGTGGACGAATTCAGCCGATACCCAGAGCTCGAACATATGGCATCCACCAATGCAAAGACAATGACCCTAGCACTAGAAAAGATATTTGCAGTGCACGGCATCCCTTCCAAAATCAAGAGTGACAATGGGCCCCCTTTCACCAGCCAAGAACTCCGACAATTCTTCAAAGACCTCCACATACGGCACAAAAGGATCACCCCAGGCTGGCCACAAGCAAACAGTGACGCTGAGCGTTTCATGGGGTTGCTCAACAAAGTTATCCGCATTGCAAAAGAGCGGGGCCATTCCTGGTTAAACGCTGTGTACCGTTTTCTGAGGACTCACTGTCAGACCCTGCACTCCTCAACCGGGGTCAGCCCCGCAGCCCTCATGTTCGGGGTTCCGATCCAGGCTGAACTCCCTATCCACCCAAACTTGGTAGCACCCGACCCGGATCTCCCTGCCATAGATGCAAAACGAATCAAGCGGAATGAGCAAGAGAGCCGCGCTCCCCGCACCAGTCATGGTGAATTGATGCCAGGAGACACCATACTCGTCAAGAACCGGGCTCCGCCCAAGAAAATGTCTCTAAACTTCGAGTTCAGGCCATGGACAGTCAGTGCCGCAAACTACAGCATGATCAGAGCCACCAGAGGGAGTGAAACGGTGACCAGGAACATATCACACTTCCGGAAAGTCACGGCAGCAATGTGGGAGGAAGGACCGAGGACCCCGAGAGGCGAGCCCAGATCACCTGGCCGACAGGGAACCCCTGAGCCGTCAGAAGCTCACGACCCACCCCAAGAACCTAGAGAACCAGCACCATGCGAGAGCGAAGCCCGGCTGGAGACCCCTCCAGCAGAAGACGCAGAGAGGACTCATCCCCGCTACCATCTGAGGGAGAAGCCACAACCATCATCCTGTCTCCAAGGGTACGTCATACAAGGTGTCTATCACTGATCGAGAACGGCCAAGGCGCGTTCCTAAGAGACTAGAATGGACTTCACATGTTTAAAAAGTTATTGTTGATGACTTAGTAAAAGCATTCTAAGTTTGGGAGGAATGTGATGTCACGTGGCAGGGGAGACCAGGTCACGTGTCAAAGGGATGAGAGCCAGAAATAAAGGAACCACCGGAACTGGCGGTTTGGCGCCAGTCTGGGTTTATGCAGCAAACCACGTGGTTGTGTGCTTCATTAGCTCTGCGCTGCAACCTTAGGCCTAAGCGGGCCAAAGCACCTTGTAGAGGCTCCGCACCAATGGACTCCCCTACATCACAGCTAATGTCAGGATTGCGGGACTTGGGGCTAGCCAGTCTTTTGGATGTAGCCCCAGAGCTTCTAACCAGGGCCGCCTCCAGACATTTTTTACAAGGGGTGGCTCACTGGAAATCTTGGGGCGGCACACCAAACAAACAAATGGACGGAGGTGCGCCGGTGGGGTGGCCAGTGTTTTTATAAGGGCGGTCGTGGCACCCTTGACCACGCCCTGGTGGAACCACTGATCCAATCCAGGGCTACAACCAGAAGACTGGGGGCTGTAGCCCCCCTCAGCCCCCACTAGCAACGCCTGCACACAATACGTTCATACGTAAACCGTGTTTTGTCTCTCAGAGGACAGCGCACACCAAAACGTGAGTTCATCAACTTTTTCAGAATATGTTCCCCATGCCGCTGGTCATAGGCCAGGTTTAAAGTTCACCAGGCCTCCTCCCACTTCTTGGCCCTGTAGCGGTGCCCTGCAGCAAAGTCTATGGGAAGTAATTGATGTCTAGTCGCCGGATAACATCATTTTGACAAGGCTTGCAAAGAGGCAGGCGCATTTCAATATTTGATGCGAGGTAAGAGCGGCTGACATCTCAATCTTTCCCCAAGCCTTGAATAACAGAGACTGCTATCAAAGGTAGGCTTTAATAGGGCTGCCTGTATGCGTGAGCCCATTCATTTCAGTGGGACATTATGAATACCCCGTGCCACCATACTATGGGTGAGAGCAGTAAATAACAGTGCATCTTTTTATAGTTATTACCTTGCATGCATTTACATCGCTAATAAACACACGACCAGACCCAGAATTACACACGAGTGGCATTAAAGATATAGTTATTCTGGGCAAAAATATTAAAAAATACAATATGTCGGTTTTGCATTGTACCTTGATGGGAATTAATAACCCGCTCGTGTCATCTTCATTTTTATTAGGTCTTTCCAGATGGGATAGACTTTGCATATTGCAATTAATCATTATAGACCGTCCCAGCGCGCTTGCTGTTTGCAGATGCGTGTGCCCGATTCATCTTTTAGACCTAGCACAGCTAATGGTACTGCTGTGCTGTAAACACGTAAAGACCTTACTCCATGCAGATCTATGTTGAAAGCACATATTGGCTTATAGGCCCCATAGCGGCGCCAATGATGGAGAGATGCCAGTGCTGGAAATGGACAAAGTGTACTGGTGGAACTCCCCCCCCCCCCCTTCTTGCAGGCAGGGAGGAGGGGCGGGGGCCGGATTGTCAGTGGTGTGGATGGGACTGGGGCTGGACTGTCACGGTGTGGGCGGGTCTGAGGGGTGGAGCTAAATGTTGAATGATGTGCATTCCTGAATATAGGATGCTGGCTGCTTTGCATAAAAAACAAAGTGCATTTTGAGGACATAAGACTGACCACCAATGTATCTAGTCATTCAAATGTGCATTACTTCTGAGCATGCCATCCACACTTGCTGTGGTGCTCATTTCCTCTGTCAGAATAGTCACCCTGACATATGTGTGCAAAGCGTGAGACATAAAGACAGCTTTGGACCGTTTCATTGCTTATGTTTGGGCAGTTGTGTAAAAGGCAACTTTTAGATGTAGTCTGGGAAGACTGTTCAGCTGCTCGCATTAAGACACGGTATTCAGGAGATTTGTGGCAGCCACGAGCAGAGAGTTTCCTCAACTTGGGCGGGCTTGGGCTTTGTGTCTACACGGAACAGCGCTACGGCAAGACAG
Source organism: Ambystoma mexicanum (assembly GCF_040938575.1). NCBI lineage: Eukaryota > Metazoa > Chordata > Amphibia > Caudata > Ambystomatidae > Ambystoma > Ambystoma mexicanum. Next base: position 61,016,953 of record NC_090936.1, on the reverse strand, counting down.
TTTTTGTCAGAGCTCAGCTCCTCTTGTTCTGGCCGAATCCCTTCCGCCCCCCTCCCACAGTGATCCTCTTAATGTTTTCTTGGCGCATTCCTATCCGGTGGCGGCGATGGTTCGGATACTCAGTGTGTGGGTACAATGCCCTTGTGTCACTGCGTGGCTGTAGAGTCTGTTGGTAACGATGGATAAAGTGTCCCAGTTTGAAGATGAGTAAGGATGACTGTGTAGGACGACGACGAAGAAAGTGCCCAGGGTGTAAGGATTGGGTTTGGGGGTGGGGGGTACACTGGAAGTATTGAGTACTAGGAGAAGGATTACTTGTGGAAGGAAAAGTAGTGAAGGTGATGGTGAGAGGCATGAAGGGTGTACGGAGCCCCTCGGAAAGCAGATGAATAATAGGGAAGGCTATCAGGGAGAAGAAGCAGCGAGGAAAGAAGCACTGAGCTAAGGATCACGGGGGGAGGGAGCATTCATGAAGGGGCACGATAGTGAGGAAGACATGGGGGCAAGCACTCTGGGAAAAGGCCAGTGAGATAGATATCACTGGGACAAAGTGCACTGGGCTAAGGACATAGCTCTCAACCTTTTTTGACACCAAGGCGGGTGAAAACTAGGGGGACCAGATTTTAAAAAAAGAAAACCCAGAAAGGTCATCAACATAAAAGTAGGACTGCCGAAAAAACAAATAAAGCGGTAGCCCTACTTCTATGTCGCTGACCTTTTTCTGGGGAGCGGGTGTGCTCCCAGGCACAATCCTCTCATTGGAGGAGAACGCCAGAGAGGGGAAGGAGGAGGAAATGGGGGCGTGAAAAGCATGTCACTTGCTTTTCACGCCCCCATTTGCGCAGGATGAGTCGCGCCGGGACCCGATTTTGGGATTTCAAAATCGGGTCCCGGCAAAAATATGAACGGTAGCTCCCACCCTTGGAAAGTTAACCCCCGAGCCTGTGTGAGGTATGCACCTGAGTCTGTGGTTCCAAGGCGGGTGAAACAGATGAGCCTGCGGGTGGGCGGGTGTCTGGATGCTTTTGGCGGGTGACACCTGCCAAAAGCGGGTGAGTTGAGAGCTATGTAAGGAGCACAGGGATTAGCACCAGGTTTAAGAAGAAATCGAGGATGAGAACTGTCAGGGGAGGTGCACTGGGAAGGAAAGGAACATTGGCAGAAGAAGCGAGAGGGGTTAGGTGCTTGGTTGAGAGAGGGAGCACCAGCAGAAGAAAACGGTAGGGTCAGTTGTGGAAGGCACATATAGGAGAGGAGCATGGGGGACACTATGCGAAGGCTCATCCATGGTGTGCACTCTATGCACGCTACTATCATGGACACCCTGTACCTAGGCAGTAGTGGGCAGTAGTGGGGCTCAGGCTACAGCTCCCAGCTACCTAGGTCCCCATTGTCCCTTCGGCCCTGAGGATTGCGTCTCGATCCTTATAGTTTAGTAGCTTAGCTATGATGGCACGCAGGTTCGCTCCCGGGATAGGTCTTGAGTTAGGAATTCTGTGGGCTCTTTCAACTACAAAAAGCTTGGACAGGATCTCGGGGCCAAACAAGTCAGTGCAGATCTTCTCCACGTGGTCCTCCATCTTGGAAGATGGTTGGCGCTCTCTGACTCCGACAATCCTTATGTTATTGCGCCGGGAGCGACCTTCCAAGTCCTCATTTTTGGCCATTACCATTCTCATTTGCGTCTCGAGTGAGGACACTCTGGTCGTCAGGGCTGATGCCCCGTCGTCAAGGTCAGAGACCCTCTGCTCGACTGCATCCAGCCGGTCAGCGTGCTTGTCCAATCGGTGTTGGAGCTGGTCTACTTTGGAGGATAGTGTATCCAGCTTGCTTCCCAGGCCACCTATGCCGGCTTTAAGATCAAGTAGTATTTCCTTGATGTCGAAGTCCTGCGTCGCTTCTCCGTCTTGCGGTGGGTCCTGGGTGGGGGATTGCGATCTACTGCTGGGGGGCCCGGTTTTGGTGGAGGAGCAGCTTTCAAAGGTCAGCTTTCTCTGTGATCTATCGGTTTTCCCCATTCTTGTTGTGGATAGGGCTGGCTGTGTCCCCAGAGGCGTTGTGGCAGACTTTCGGGACTCAAGTCTGTATATAGTACCTCAGTAGGATATTCAGAACCCCAGAGCCATCAGGGCTCTCTGCTATATTTCGTTGCTTGAGTCCGTGGGTGCCGCTCGCTGCCGAGTATTCCTCGCTGTCCCCTCCGACGTGTGCACCGGTGTCGCGCCTCGGGACCCTTTCCGCAGCTCTCCTGTTCTTAGGGAACGGGCCTCCGGGCCGATGCCCCCTCGAGACTTGTCGCTTGCTTGCTTGTCGCACGGGGGAGATCGGGATAATCAGCCTGCTTACCGTGCGTGTGTATGCGGCTTAGGGGTGCGCAGGACGCTCGTACCTGGGCTCCTGCGGGTCGCGGCCGGTTGCCTCCACGTTCTTTCTGGTGCCGATATTGGGCCACTCGCTCTTCTCAGGCCGCACCCGGATGCAGCGGTGACCATGAGGCCCATCTAGCGGTCTCGGAGCTTATCCTGAAGTGGGCGCTGCTCGGATGTTGCAAACGGGAGGCAAGCTCCTCCCAGCCTGCATTCCCGCGCCCGAGCAGAGGCCGCGTCTTCAGGCCTGCACGAGGAGGGGGGGGGGTCCTTTCTGCCGTGTGTTCAGAGGCAAAGCGTCAGGTCACAAGCAGATTAAACGCAGAATTTGGGTTCGCAAACTCGTCTATATATTGCTGGCGTTAGGGCTTCATATCACCATCACGATAGCTGCGATTTATCAGGATCTCGGGGGAGCTTCACGGAGCTCACAGGGAGGCCGCTATCTTGGTCGGCTCTCTAGCGCCCTCTTCAATTGCTTTAAGGGATCCCAGGTTTTCTGGAGCATCTTGTCGAATGTGGGAAATATACCTGGGAAGTTCCTCGCAGACACATGATACTTCCACCCCAATCTTCCCAAAAATGTTCACCCATGCATTGATGGGTCAAATGTGCAGGAGTCCCTATGTCTTTCACTAAATATAACTGTACCAAGATCTGTGAGGGACGTTGCATATTTCTCCAGGGGTATATGTGTAGCTGTGTCTATTTGGGCCTGTGATGCAAGGCAGTATAGTTCAAAGGCAGGTGCTGCAAGGCCCCCACAACTATATGATTGACATTTTCTGCCAAATCATTCTTGCCACCCCGGACCGCCAAACTCAAACGCAGAAGCCGTCGATTTGAGCTTGGTGAAAAATGCACATCCTGGCCACAAGGGGATATTGCCAAAGAAATACAATAATTGGGAGGGCCACCATTTTCAGAAGCACCACCCGCCCGTCGAGTGAGGTTGGGAGTTTCGCATATAGGAGTAGGTTTCATAATTATTAATCTACAGTGACTGCTGGTCGCTGGACACCATGGTGCCCATTTAAATCCCCCTACGTTGGATGGCTAAGTGGCGACAGGTGTTATGGGAAACACCTCAGATTTAGAGTAATTTATTCTGTATCCTAAGTAGTGGGAAAATGTATGAATGTCATTCATTATAGGAGCAAGATTGTGTTCGAGGTCACACACATATAGGATAGTATCGTCAGCATATGGCGATATGATGTGGGGAGGTCCATTAATTCTTATCCCTCTGTGTCCATGCATCTTTCTAACCAGTGCAGCCGTAGGCTCTATAGTAAGAGCAAATCGAAGTGGAGAGAAGGGGCAGCCTTGTCTGGTGCCTCTTCCAAGAGAGAATAGTGCAGAATGTGTTTGATTGGTCAGGACTCTTGCTCCTGGGCTGGAATATAGTTGTCGAACAGAGCTCAGGAAGTATGGGCTGGCTCCAAAGCAGCTCAATACTGAAAACAGATACCTCCACGACACACAGTCAAGTGCCTTTTCAGCGTCTAGGGTGGCAACTACTGCCGTAGCCTGACGACTTGCCTGTGTCATCACCCCGAATAAGCTACGTAGGTTGAAAGCCGTCGACCTAGTAGGTATAAAGGTTGACTCATCGAAAGCACCAGTTGCGGCATCATCGGGAGAAGGCTCGAGGCCAGGACTTTCGTGAATATTTTAGCATCTGTATTAAACAATGATAGTGGCCTATAAGAGGCCTCATCATGGGGGGCGGTCGAAGTGGTTTGAGTAATAGTGTAATAATGGCCTGGCACATAGATTGAGGGAGAGTGCCGCGTTCCAGATTCCCAATCCATCCGAACACCACGCCTTACCAAACGCCAACAATCGAATGGCAGTAACAATCTCGTCATGCATTACAGGATGTTCCAGAGTAAGTCTAGCTTTGGGCGACAGTGTGGGGAGCCGCACAGCCTGTAAATATCGGTTGAGTTTCTCCTCTGTCACCTCGTCATGAGTCGAGTATAGAGTGAAGTAGAATTGTGTAAATTTGTCATTAATGTCTTTCTCCTTGGTCATAACCGTGCCGTCTAAGCCCAGAAGCCCAGTAATAGTGTTACGATGATTCTCAGTTTTTACCAGGTTGGCAAGTAATCTACCGGCCTTAGCCCCTTTGCCATACCTTTGAGCCCTAGTGGGGGTAGCTATTTATAAGACCTCCAGGTCCCCCAATTTGTGGAATCCACCCAGTACCTCATGAATCCGTGCAAGAGTCCTCACAGTGTGTTTTTTACTATAATTGTTTTCCTGTTCTCCGAGTTGGGCTTCTATTTGACCTAGTTCCCTTCTGATGCTTCTGGGTGATCCAGATGTATTGACCATTAGGATGCCCCTTACCCACACCTTGAATGTCTCCCAGAGCACTGTATGGGTGTGAACCGCTTCAGCAATCTCAACACGCAGGGGTCTCTCAGGAGATAGGAAGGCATTGTTCATCTCGAGGCATGCGCCATGGTGTCAGAAATGTCAAGGGTCATAGAAACTGGGGAGGGTCGGACAATGTGCCTGGAAGGATAATACAGCTTTGAACAATAGTGGCGAATTGGGGGGGGGGGGGTGTTAACAGCCAGAATTCTATGCGGGACTCCGAGCCATGGACTGAGGAATAAAACGTAAACTGCCTGTCTTGTGGGTGAAGGGTACACCATATGTCCACGAAAGGGAGTTGCATCAAGATCTGGTGCAGTGTATGTGCTGCTCTAGTGAGTGACCGTGGGTCATCCAAGGACCGGTCCAATGTCATGTTCAGAATGGTGTTAAAATTCCCCTCCCCACCTATAGCACCCATGTCTCATCCAGTGGAACCAGCAGTTCTGCAATTGTATGGTAGAACCCTGGATCATCGAAATGAGGTCCCTAAGTATTTACCAATATGATTGAATGGCCAGCTACACCGCCCCACACCAACACATATCAACCGGCTGGGTCTACCTCACTTCTAGTGAACTGGAAACCCATTGATTTGAAGTGAGGACGCCTCTGGTCTGTGTGGAATATACTGTATAATATCTTAGTGCATGCATCTCATGCAACATAGCTATCTGATGTCCGTGCCTTGACACATATGCGCTGACTTTCCTAGCCTTAACTGGGTTGTTAAGGCCGCGGCCATTCAAGGTCAACAATTTGATTTGCAAACCTTTCTCTTTGGTTCTTTAACCACCATATACAGCGAGTTCTAACAACCAATGTAACTTGTGTACATTTAGTAACCATACATTTGCTTTTCAACTTGACCATTATTTACAACCGTTTAACTCGGTTAATCAACTCCCCCTCTTCCCCACCTCCCAGCATTTCTGCAACCTTAGGTGCAAACTCAAACTGGTGTATACTTAGTTCCTCCACCACCCGCATCATCTGTCCCAACTGGATGATGAACCCCCTTGTAAATCATGTAAACTTCCTGATGCGCGTTACCTACAGCAAACCATGGCAGCCGCCAGCCGTGCGCTTCCGCCCAGCCTGTTCAACCTTATATGTAGGTGCTTATTGATTGAACACTTTCGTTGTGCAGAGCATAAAAGGACATTGCAGGATCTCTTATGTCGTCCTAGGTCTCGGATCTCTCATGTGGTCTGTGTCACAGGGTTAGGACGGGAATGAAAGGGAATATTCTACATAGTTCATAGCCAAAGTAGGGTTTTTCAAAAAAGTGTGCCCTGCCTCCATGTTGGATCCGTAGTTTTGCGGGGAAAATCCATGCCTAAGAAATCTGAGCTTGGGTCATATGTTCTTCTTTGGGCCTGCACCCCCGCCGCAAAGTCTGGATACATGTGGATATTACTCCCTTTGAATCTCAGTGTACCCAGTTCTCTCGACAATCTCTTTAGTTTAGGAGCCTTGCTATAATAGTGCTGGGGTGGGGCCCCCGGTTTAGGGAATGAGGCCAGGGTGCGATGTGCCCGTTCTGAAATGTTCAGAGAATGAGGTTGTGGCAAACAGGGACCCGAGAAGCTCTTCACCAAATATTGCCATTTGGCCCTTGCAAGCTGACTCTGGGACTCTGACAATACGTACGTTTTTTTTCTCCTGGATCTCGATTCCAAATCATCGCATTAACTTATTCTCCCTTCTATGTGCTCTGTCCCGGAAACACTTATTCTGGCTTCAGTGTCTGTAATCTGTGCACTCTCTTTCTCTAGTTTTGATTTTAGTGACCTGATTGTTGCTACTATGTCATCTACTTTGACATTTACTGATAAGGAACCGGTTTGCACTGTTGATAGTAGGTGGCCTCCTTTGGAGGTGCCAGCAAGCATCGTTGGTGCATCAGTTCCCAGGATTGCCTTCGAGTTGGTAAAGGAGTCCATTGGTCCCTTCTTCCCGCCTGCGCCTTTTGTCATTTTTCCCGAAATTCTTCCACAGTAATATTTAGTTCCAACCAAACAGGATTCTGCAGGTGTTTGTGATTGATCAAATAGACCACTTTGATTCTAATGTCAGATTGTTGCATTTTTCAATAGTGTTGCTGAATATGGCCAGGTCGCTGTTTGTATGTCTCCCCACAGCAGGATTAAATTGAGGAAATCTGAAAAGGGGTCAGGTCGTCACATCGACTTCACTAGGTGGCAGAATGCATAGTGCCGGGCAAACCAAGAGCTACAACTAGGGGTTTGTCCTACCCTCTGTGAATCAAAGGAATGCAATATAATTTTTAGACCATTATGGGTGCCCATGCAACTAGGGCAACCATTGTTAGAAACAACATTTTTGCTACCGATAAACACATATCTCTTAATCATGCAGAAATGCCAGCTTTTTATTATTAGTAAGCTGGTGCTTTTTCAAGTATTTATATATAAACATGACAATACATGATGATTATTGTGGAACAGACACATTGTTATGTTGAAAATTAATTCAATGCAACATGTTTACAGATGTCCTAAGGTGTAAACCAACATTAAACAGATAGCTTGCTAGTAGGTGGAATGTGCCTTGTGGTTAGGTACAGAAAACACAGGATGGAAGTGCGGATTAGAGGAGACGTTGATTGTAGGTCTCCTATGCCTGGCTAAAGTCTGACCTCGTATTTGGTCTACGTCTGGGTGGGATGTTAAAAGTATGGGTGCAGAATTAAATGCAGTCCATGATAATTCTGGGTCTGCGTGCTGCTGACGTTTCGGCAAAATAGATGGAAGCCGTCAGGGAACTATGTTTGGGAAAATGGTGTTAAAAACGCACAGCAAGGTGCTGGATCGGGTCAGTGTAATGTAGCTAATACTAAAAACATGTCCTCTATAGTTCCAAAAGAAGACTCCACTCACCACTGCACGTGCTGCGAGTAGGGGCGGATTAACAAAACAAGTTACATGCAAGAGAGCAGAAAGGTTTCCCCTATGTGGGTGCTATGGTGGTAGTAACACGTTCCAGTTCCTGAGGGGGTTCACATTGTATTAGGGTCCCCCAAAACAGCGGCACCTGGTACAGTGCCTGCAGTGATTTTATTTATTTATCTATAAGCGCACTGTGTCCACGCTACAGCGTGCCATTGATGATGCACAATCACTGCACATGGAGGTCTAGCTGTATGACGTCTACTTGATGGCCAATCATTACTTCCATTTGTTTGTGGCTTTCACATTGGGCCCAGAAGAGGTAGAGGATGGATTGTGGCCTACCACGTTTCGAGGGATTGTTATGTGGCTGGGGTGCCCAGCGGGAGCCCACACCGCCCAAGAGATCCGTGGAGCGCATACGCCATCTGGTGCTAAGGGATTTATGGTGCAATCGGGCGTGCTGCAGCTTCCTCCTCCACCAAGGAGCATTGTGTGTGGGCCGCTGGGAACGATGTAAGGGCCTTGTGTACTCACTGGGGTGCGATGGGTGATCTTCCCAGCTGTCCCAAGCAAGGTAGGGACTCTGGTCTAGCGGGCTGCTCTGGATCATAGAGTGTTGTATTGCTGCTCCGGTTGG